>NC_068433.1:18438804-18676304 GCF_023373465.1 Oncorhynchus keta
GAAAAATATCACTGCAAGTTCACTCAGTATGTTTATGCCATATCTGAGGTGTTTACCTTGTTTCAACTGACAACCCCACAAACGGTTCCTTCCGTGGACATTTTTATTGGATATTGAAATGAAAAATCACCTATTGTTGAGAAAATTGTGCATTTGATTGAATTGGGGCCTCAATTTCATTCTGACAACCTCATCCTGTCTTGAATCTAAAGGTGTGTGTCAGAATCCATGTACCACAGCATTGGCGAGCCATATATGAGGAAGAAGACAAACATCCTACAGAAAGCATTGAGATTGGAGCCCTGTTTTCATTACTTTGGTTTATCAGCTCAATAGTTACCGTCTCCGAGTGCTAAATGTCCTCTTGATTTGCTACCCTCATGCCTGCACCTGAAACAATTCATTAAAAATGAATGAGACAAAAGCAAAACACACCGATGTTAGAGAGAGATCAACAGCCGTAACAACTGCATTATTAATACTGAAGCCAGATACATTTTAAAATACTTGACACACAGGCCTTAGCATTTTGTTTGAAACGGTTTTGGTTGAGGATTTATTTACAATGACAACATTTGATTGTGGATTTGAATGAAGCCTTCAGTCTATTCTAACTGTGTCAATCAATTAGTTTAGCTTTTCACGATCATTTGTCACAGCTTTCAATAGGTGTTCCAGATATTCTGACCACTTGACATCAAATAAATGGGAGTGCTGGTGCATATGATTTTTAGTGTTACTTAAGGCCTAGAATTACATTAGTTATGCCTCCTGAAATTCTTGCAGGTATTATATGAAAGTACCATAATGAAAACTTACATTTGGAATTTATCCTCCATACAGATGTTTATATGGTTACCAAAATGTATTTTACTGGAAAGGAGTCAAATCCCAAGTACATTTTCAGAGAAGTAAGGGGCAATTATGGTTTTGAAATGACAGAATTTCTCCAATTAGTTCATAATTTCCCTTAGGCAAAAAACTCTTCTATTTAACAGTTCCACTGTGTCTAACTACATACTGTGTGTGCCATGTTGAAACCATGGTGGTTTGTATGGATTTCGGTCTGACACATAAGTGTTATTCCAGAGTCTGAGGGTATTTAAGGTTTACAGCCATTATTTCAGGGAAGATGAATCATGGAAAAGTCCGGAAGAATCCACTGTGGTTCTTGTACCGTGCTTTGCTTTGAAGTCCTTTTTTTCATCTCAGGATCCTGGACTTGATGTTGCTAGCAGAAAATATTTACTTTTGAAAGAGCTCCTTCTCTGTGCTATGTCTATGAACTATGACCTGTGATCATTACCTTTGAAGAGAGTGACCCCCATCACCCAGGTGGTCATTAAGAAGAAACTTGAGGACTCCAACCAAAAACTGAAAACAAGAATAGCTTCTGTAACGTGTATTACTGTTATTGATGAAGACAAATCATGTTGGTTTCCCTTCATGTCTATTCATCAATATGTGGGTGTGAATAGGCCTCCATTAATCAGGATCAGGGAAAATAAAACACTGTATAACAAGGGTTGTGTGATTTTGGGTTGTGTGATCTGGCGATAACATGGCTTACAATAACCTTAAACAAATGAGGCATGCTTAAGGTAGGTCCCCCAGCTGGAACTGAAAATATCTGAATATATCTGATATCTGAATATCAAGAGTTGTGCTCTTGTTGTGGACTAGGGAGGCCTCTTGTTCTAAGCCACTGCCTCCAGAACACATTACCACCGCAGCATGAATTTGAATCCGGTCCACTGCTATTTCGCAGTCTGTACTGGTGCAGCCTAATAGTGGGTGATCTGAGGAAAGAAATCCCAGACGCAATTATTTGTCTGAATAGCAACAATGTTATATCAGATATTGCCCTTTTTACAGCACACTGCAAAAAAAAGACGTGGAACAAAAGTATTTTCAGAATTGGCCTACCTATACTCGTACAATGCATTTTTATGTAGCTATTATACAACGTTTATTTACCATTCGTATTTACTATATGATTTGTAAACTTCAAATAGTACAAGAAAATCTGTTAGACTTTTTCCTGTTACCCTAAGACTTTCCATCTTCGGGAAAGTGGAAGAGTTAAGGAAAAATGTCCAAACATATCGTTTAAGAGTTCAGTTTCTGCTTACATGGAGGTGGGTTAAGCAGATACCTCGCTGCCACAGACGATGTCACAAGGTATAAAGGTTTCAGTGCCCTGTCACCAAGATGGATTGTGTCACCTGGCACCGAGTCGACGTGAAAACAGTCACTGTCAAAACAAACCGCATTAGCTAACCTCTCAACATAACTTTCCGTAATTGCCTATTTGGTGAATTGAAGGGACTTAGTTGGGGTTTCTATATTATGCTTGGCTTCCGTTTATTGAGACAACACTCAAACAGTTATAAGTAATGACACATCTTCATGTGAAGCGAGGCTTTTAGGCTTACGTGCCTGTGGGCTTCTATGCCTGTGATGCTCACTTGATATACTGTTTAGAAAAGATGTGCATGAAGAATAACCTTTTAAGGTTTTTTAAGATCGAGATCCATATGGCCAACAAACATTATATACTGTATGAGGCCTTTGTTAAAGATTTACATACATATTGGTGAACCAGGAAAAGACCCTAGGACAACGTTTTACACATTTCCCTTCCTACAGAATGATACAGCTTGTGAGTGTTCATCCTACAAGATCCCAAGGCACAAATGTCCTTTCCCAAACTAACATGAATGAATTGCATGAGTTCCTTATACGTAGACGCAGTTCGGGAATCTTAAGCACAACAAATTCAAAACATACCGTACGAATTGGATTCCCGTAACAATATCATAGGAATTGCAAATTGCCTATTTGTTTAATTGCAGGACGTAACATATCATATGAAATGGATGACGTAATACACAATTGGATGATGTAGAACACAACAAATGTTGGCTTGTGAGCACCACTTTCAAAACTACTGGCTGAGATTATACAAAAGTCCTAGAGCATCACTGTAGCCCTTTCCTGCAGTCAAATGACCTAGTGACCTCATGATCACTGTAGCCCTTTCCTGCAGTCAAATGACCTAGTGACCTCATGGGTGGAATATTATTTATATTTCCATCATTTCATAATTAACAAACCTTATTTCGAAAAAATATGTTGAAAATCCGGTGTTTCTATATCAAAGGGTTAGTCTTCTGTGATGTGTAAAAAGTGTAATATTGGGATGCAAACTCAAAATTGAATACATTTCAACTCTATATCTGACACGGTACAGGTGTCTTGTTTTTGTTGAGCCCATAACCATGCGTGTGAGGTGTATACTTTTGTTTCAAAGTCGATTTGTTTAAGACCTCCAAGAAGCATTATTTCTGGCCCTGATTTAGCCCAGTGCAGTAAAAGGTAAACTCCTGTAGACAGCCAACCTGAGTAGAAATACCATGACACATATGTCCTTGAAACTGTACATCTGCCATTGATCAAACGATCTCTTGGTTTAGATTGACAATAACACTTTACATTAAGGTATACTGACATTGATTTTTAAAGGATAGACAACCTTTAAACCCTTTATTAAGCATTCTTTAACGTAAAGTGTTAGTCTGACTATATTATTTCAGTTTTATAAACTAATACAACCTTTATAAAGTATATGATAATGTCAAGGGTTAACAGTTTGACTATGTTATTTTTTTAAAAATTAATATACTGTTGAACATTGCATCAGCGGTTTTAGCAAAGTCCCTTGTCTCTGTTTAGTAATGAGAGAGAAGGGAGAAAAGTGAAATCAATCACTATAAAATAGGGAGCCCCACCACAGCAATGAGAATATACATTTACAACCAGATTCCCCTTCCTAAAGTCTTGAGCGTTTATAGTGTTTTTCCCTTCCTATTGGGACTTACAAGAGTGGAAGTAAGCCTTTCCTTTGCGAGCTATAAAAACTCAATAATTGCTGTGTTAATTTTGGGCAGAGCACCAAAGGATGTTCCTCCAATCTATCCAACTATCAATCTACCTATCATCTCAACATTTGACGTCTGTGGACCATTATTAAATACGCTGCGTAATTTGTCATAATTAAAAGGAACTGTAAGTACTGTAATTAATGTCAGTTGTCAAGCACTAAAAGCCTCCTCACAAAAGAGAATGGTTCCCCACGGTTTGACCACCAAGAGCATCTGAAAATCGGAAGACTTTTGATTGCAATTACCATATTTCAAGCACAAACAGAGCGACTGGACACCCAAGGATGTTCGTTCAAAAGAAATCTCTCACGAGAATGGCTCTCCTGATAGTGTCAGACAACGGACTAATGAATCTCCACCTAACTGCACTCTGATTAGCCCTTTTGATATGGTCCCAAGTGCCATTAGTTTTTGATGGATGCAAAATGTCTGCCGTTTGTTCAGACAAACAGACAGACAGACAGACAGACAGACAGACAGACAGACGTGCAGACAGACAGACGTGCAGACAGACAGACAGACAGACGTGCAGACAGACAGACGTGCAGACAGACAGACAGACAGACAGACGTGCAGACAGACAGACAGACAGACAGACAGACAGACAGACAGACAGACAGACAGACAGACAGACGCGCAGACAGACAGACGTGCAGACAGACAGACAGACAGACGTGCAGACAGACAGACGTGCAGACAGACAGACAGACAGACAGACAGACAGACAGACAGACAGACAGACAGACAGACAGACAGACAGACAGACAGACAGACAGACAGACGTACAGACAGACAGACGTACAGACAGACAGACGTACAGACAGACAGACGTACAGACAGACACAGATGTACAGACAGACAGACGTACAGACAGACACAGATGTACAGACAGACAGACGTACAGACAGACAGACAGACAGACAGACAGACAGACGTACAGACAGACAGACGTACAGACAGACAGACGTACAGACAGACACAGATGTACAGACAGACAGACGTACAGACAGACAGACAGATGTACAGACAGACAGACGTACAGACAGACAGACATACAGACAGACAGACAGACGTACAGACAGACACAGATGAACAGACAGACAGACAGACAGACGTACAGACAGACACAGATGTACAGACAGACAGACATCCCATACATTTTGTGAGTTGAGTTTAATTTACAATTCGCTAACACAATGTATGTGCACCTCCCACCTCCAGGGCCTATAAAAGTGGACTCCATTTTCCACTCCCTATGCTTAGAAATGATCCACGTTTGTACTACTTCAGTTTGTCGAGAAATGTTGGATTGCACAGAGCAAGATGAATTGCAGTGTCACACCACTGATAGCCACTGAGTCCCTGCCTTGTATTTATAAAGGTTTCAAAATACTTTATAGCTGGGAATAAGACTACGGAACTATAAAAATTAGCTGGTAGGATACATTTCCTACCATTTTTATTCATGGCCCAACATCCAAAGTCATGGGGCCCATGTAAACAGGAAAACGTGAAATGTTGGAATGCCGGGAATAAGTAGGGAAATCACTGTGGGAAGTCTGTTTCATGTGGAATTATCTTCGGGTCGCGTATTTTAAGGTACATGAGGTAAAAGGGAATGCTTATTATTGCTTGTCACTCAACCAGCACATTTAGTGAGTGACATCAGCACGTTTATTTAACTCCTCTTGACCCGGCCACATGAAATGCATAAGACTAAGATTGCTGTGTGGTTATGAATAATATCCCAGGGATCAAGAAATAAATGCCGTATTATCTTCAGTTGCACAGTCAGTGACTGGAATAATATTATTAAAAGTCCGATTTCCAACCAGTCAGACCATTAATGCGATATTCAGAATCATATTGTGATTTTGGACCAGGTGTGACCACATCAAATCAAATTTTATTTGTCACATACACATGGTTAGCAGATGATAATGCGAGTGTAGCGAAATGCTTGTGCTTCTAGTTCCGACAATGCAGTAATAACCAACAAGTAATCTAACTAACAATTCCAAAACTACTGTCTTATACACAGTGTAAGGGGATAAAGAATATGTACATAAAGATATATGAATGAGTGATGGTACAGAGCAGCATAGGCAAGATACAGTAGATGGTATCGAGTACAGTATATACATATGAGATGAGTATGTAAACAAAGTGGCATAGTTAAAGTGGCTAGTGATACGTGTATTACATAAGGATGCAGTCGATGATATAGAGTACAGTATATACTTATGCATATGAGATGAATAATGTAGGGTATGTAACATTATATTAGGTAGCATTGTTTAAAGTGGCTAGTGATATATTTTACATCATTTCCCATCAATTCCCATTATTAAAGTGGCTGGAGTTGAGTCAGTGTCAGTGTGTTGGCAGCAGCCACTCAATGTTAGTGGTGGCTGTTTAACAGTCTGATGGCCTTGACATAGAAGCTGTTTTTCAGTCTCTCGGTCCCAGCTTTGATGCACCTGTACTGACCTCGCCTTCTGGATGATAGCGGGGTGAACAGGCAGTGGCTCGGGTGGTTGTTGTCCATGATGATCTTTATGGCCTTCCTGTAAATATCGGGTGGTGTAGGTGTCCTGGAGGGCAGGTAGTTTGCCCCCGGTGATGCGTTGTGTAGACCTCACTACCCTCTGGAGAGCCTTACGGTTGTGGGCGCAGCAGTTGCCGTAACAGGCGGTGGGTGATACAGCCCGCCAGGATGCTCTCGATTGTGCATCTGTAGAAGTTTGTGAGTGCTTTTGGTGACAAGCCAAATTTATTCAGCCTCCTGAGGTTGAAGAGGCGCTGCTGCGTCTTCTTCACGATGCTGTCTGTGTGAGTGGACCAATTCAGTTTGTCTGTGATGTGTATGCCGAGGAACTTAAAACTTGCTACCCTCTCCACTACTGTTCCATCGATGTGGATAGGGAGGTGTTCCCTCTGCTGTTTCCTGAAGTCCACAATCATCTGCTTAGTTTTGTTGACGTTGAGTGTGAGGTTATTTTCCTGACACCACACTCCGAGGGCCCTCACCTCCTCCCTGTAGGCCGTCTCGTCGTTGTTGGTAATCAAGCCTACCACTGTTGTGTCGTCCGCAAACTTGATGATTGAGTTGGAGGCGTGCGTGGCCACGCAGTCGTGGGTGAACAGGGAGTACAGGAGAGGGCTCAAAACGCACCCTTGTGGTGCCCCAGTGTTGAGGATCAGCGGGGTGAAGATGTTGTTGCCTACCCTCACCACCTGGGGGCGGCCCGTCAGGAAGTCCAGTACCCAGTTGCACAGGGCAGGGTCGAGACCCAGGGTCTCGAGCTTGATGACGAGCTTGGAGGGTACTATGGTGTTGAATGCCGAGCTGTAGTCGATGAACAGCATTCTCACATAGGTATTCCTCTTGTCCAGATGGGTTAGGGCAGTGTGCAGTGTGGTTGAGATTGCATCGTCTGTGGACCTATTTGGGCGGTAAGCAAATTGGAGTGGGTCCAGGGTGTCAGGTGGGGTGGAGGTGATATGGTCCTTGACTAGTCTCTCAAAGCACTTCATGATGACGGAAGTGAGTGCTACGGGGCGGTAGTCATTTAGCTCAGTTACCTTGGCTTTCTTGGGAACAGGAACAATGGTGGCCCTCTTGAAGCATGTGGGAACAGCAGACTGGTATAGGGATTGATTGAGTATGTCCGTAAACACACCGGCCAGCTGGTCTGCGCATGCTCTGAGTGCGCGGCTGGGGATGCCGTCTGGGCCTGCAGCCTTGCGAGGGTTAACACGTTTAAACACGTTTAACATGTTTAAATGTCCCCATGTTTTCATTGCAGGCCGTGTCAGTGGCACTGTATTGTCCTCAAAGCGGGCAAAAAAAGTTATTTAGTCTGCCTGGGAGCAAGACATCCTGGTCCGTGACTGGGCTGGTTTTCTTCTTGTAGTCCGTGATTGACTGTAGACCCTGCCACATACCTCTTGTGTCTGAGACGTTGAATTGAGATTCTACTTTGTCTTTATACTGACGCTTAGCTTGTTTGATAGCCTTGCGGAGGGAATAGCTGCACTGTTCGTATTCGGTCATGTTACCAGTCACCTTGCCCTGATTAAAAGCAGTGGTTCGCGCTTTCAGTTTCACGCGAATTCTGCCATCAATCCACGGTTTCTGGTTAGGGAATGTTTTAATCGTTGCTATGGGAACGACATCTTCAATGCACGTTCTAATGAACTCGCACACCGAATCAGCGTATTCGTCAATGTTGTTATCTGACGCAATACGAAACATATCCCAGTCCACGTGATGGAAGCAGTCTTGGAGTGTGGAATCAGCTTGGTCGGACGAGCGTTGGACAGACCTCAGCGTTGGAGCTTCTTGTTTTTGTTTCTGTCTGTAGGCAGGGATCAACTAAATGAGGTCGTGGTCAGCTTTTCCGAAAGGAGGGCGGGGCAGGGCCTTATATGCGTCGCGGAAGTTATAGTAACAATGATCCAATGTTTTTCCAGCCCTGGTTGCGCAATCGATATGCTGATACAATTTAGGGAGTCTTGCTTTCAGATTAGCCTTGTTAAAATCCCCAGCTACAATGAATGCAGCCTCAGGATGTATAGATTCCAGTTTGCAAAGAGTCAAATAAAGTTCCTTCAGAGCCATCGATGTGTCTGCTTGGGGGGAATATATACGGCTGTGATTATAATCAAAGAGAATTCTCTTGGTAGATAATGCGGTCGACATTTGATTGTGAGGAATTCTAAATCAGGTGAACAGAAGGATTTGAGTTTCTCTATGTTTCTTTGATCACACCATGTCTCGTTAGCCATAAGGCATATGCCCCCGCCCCTCTTCTTACCAGAAAGATGTTTGTTTCTGTCGGCGCGATGCGTGGAGAAACCCGCTGGCTGCACCGCCTCCGATAGCGTCTCTCCAGTGAGCCATGTTTCCGTGAATCAAAGAACTTTACAGTCTCTGATGTCCCTCTGGAATGCTACCCTTGCTCGGATTTCATCAACCTTGTTGTCAAGAGACTGGACATTGGCGAGAAGAATGCTAGGGAGTGGTGCACGATGTGCCCGTCTCCGGAGTCTGACCAGAAGACCGCCTCGTTTCCCTCTTTTACGGAGTCGTTTGTTTGGGGGGGTCGCCGGCTGGGATCCATTCCGTTGTCCTGGTTGAAAGGCAGAACACAGGATCCGCGTCGCGAAAATCATATTCTTGGTCGTACTGATGGTGAGTTGACGCTGATCTTATATTCAGTAGTTCTTCTCGGCTGTATGTAATGAAACCTAAGATGACCTGGGGTACTAATGTAAGAAATAACACGTAAAAAAACAAAAAACGCGAAGCGAGGCGGCCATCTCTGTCGGCGCCGGAAGTCGGTAGTGCATTAAAGGGAGTTCATGCACAATGGGTTTAATTCATAATCTAGCAATGAACTATATCTAACCGACCCAGGGTTCGTTTTATCCTTGATGGGCGGCTTTTAAGTATCTCCAAGACAAAGAAGTCACTACCCAGTTATACACTGCAGCTTCTTTCCTTCATCATCTCCTATCCTTCATGATACCTTATGATTCCACTTTACATTTTGTTCAAGGCACTGTATCTTACTGGTGTATCTATACATTTTTATACTATTTACAATGGTTAGACCTGTTTATGCCGCAGATGGGGATCTTTGAAAATCACACAGCCTGGTGTCTCCACTTGCGCTGACAAATAGCTAGCTTTTTGAGGGTGCGCCTGCTTCAGGAGGGTGGTTATGTGTGTTAGCAGGGCAGAGGTCGTGGTTTCGGGCCTTGGTAAGAGCCGTATGTTGGAGGTTGCTGAGGGGAGGATGGCTCTTAATAATGACTGGAACGGCGCGAATGGAATGGCATCAAACCATGTGTTTGATGTGTTTTTATCATTCCACTTATTTTGCTCCAGCCATTACCACGAGCGCGTCCTTCCTGATTTAGGTGCCATAAACCTCCTGTGGACCTGTAGTAGGAGGAAGTCGTACTCGCTAAGCAGGCAGCATGACATCCATTTACAGTATTTTCAAATTCAAGTTCTCAAATAAACAAATAGGTTTATAGGTTGCTTAGATCACCTAGTAAGTACTGCAAGTCGTTCAAACAAACAGTGCCAGCAGCCTCCCTTTGTTAAGATAAGGCTAGACTGTCCAAACCACCTGCCATTTAGTGAGATCATCTTCATGGGAAGCAGCACATGAATCATGTTGTTAAGTAGTAAATCATTGGATTACCTAGTACATGATGAGGAAGAGCAACATCCCCTTTCCTCCTCCTCCTCCTCTTCCTCCTCCATTGTGCCCATCAATGTTTATATTGCATAAAGGGACATGGAGCAGCTGTATTCCTCAGTGTGCCCCGGATCCCACCGTATACTACACACGTCCTCCATCATCCCCCGCTCCTCAGGCAAAGCATGATTACCCCATTTTAAGGAAAACATTTTATGTGATTTTTTTGCAATCCCCAGAAGACAATCCAGCCTTCACTAATGTACACAATGTAGTTATGACGTTATGGGAAAACACATGTTGAAGTGTTTCCCTTCCCACGCTAACTAGAGTATGCGGGGACAGAGTTAACATTTGTCCTTTTGCTCTTCGTCAGCCTCCTTACAGGTGTTTTTATTCGTCGGGGGATCCAAAGAGCGTGTGCACTTTTGTGTAACACTTCATCAGATACAAGCAGACACCTTGTGTGTTTTCGGTGGCGAGAGTTTGCACACACACCTACATGCATGTGCCTGCAAACACAGACAGGAACAGACGTACAGACACACAATGAATTCATTCTGTGTCGGTGTTGAGTTAGGTGGCTATTTCTTTCCCTTAATCCCTCTCAACATGGCATTAAAGTCAATGCAGTGATCCAACATCACAGTCTCAATACTGCTTAATGCCATACCCTGGGGAGAGAAATAGCTCTTAAAGTGGATCAAACAGTGAGATCCTTGCAGGTACATAAAGGGATAGTGCGAGATTTCAAGATTTAAGTCGATTTTTATGTCTCTGAGTGCAGTTTGGAGATAATTGAAGTTAGCATAATCGATAGCTTAGCGCAACTGATGGAAGTCTACAGGCACACTAGCCAGCTCCTCTCAAAAGGGAGCGATATAGACCTAACTACTGCAAGCTACACCATACCAGAGTGTAACAAGAGCCCATTCAGAAGGTTCAGTGTCTGGTTGTTTTCTGAGAACTGAGCCTTTTGAACCCTTCTACTGGGCTCCATTCCTCGACTGTGTGATCATGGTGAGCCCCGAAGCATGTATCACTTCAAATAACAGTGAGGGTTGACATACAGACCTTCTGCATCCTTCCACTTGCTAGCCTTGGAGTGAATAAGAGCATGACATCATAGGGCAGGATGCCTGGTTTCCGCTATGAATTTGGCCCCCTCAACATCCACGATCGCCGAGTCCCTCGTGCACAGACTGCAGCTGCTCCCAGCTTTATTTTTTTTAATGAAACCCAGTGGTTTTCGTGCTAATGGCGACCATATGTTTTGGCAACAATAAAAGCAATAAAAGTCACAGGATGGCAGATGTATTTTCTTGTGATACCTCATCAATCAACTCCCCGGTGGAGTTTTAAGAGACTTTTTCTAATACTATGATTGCTGAAAGTGGTCCAAAATACAATACATCATGTAAATGGGCCAGTTCTATTTTTAGACCTGATTGAACACAACCACACATATTGGATGGAAGATTGAATTATTGAAGGATAGATGCTCAATCAATGAATGCTAATCAACGAATGGGCTCCAATTAATCAAGCTAATTTGGGGTGCGAACATTAATATAGAACATACACATTAGCTGTTCGAGGTGGTTCGTCATTTTGAATACCATATCAACATGTCTTCGGGACTAGTATAGTAGGTCATTCCTCAATTCATTGTGGGCAATTCCAGGAATTGCGGTGAGATTCAGATTTTTCCCTTTCAATTTTTGGCAAGCAAAAACCATTGATTTCAAAACTCTATGCACAAGGACTATTTTTTTTACAATTTACACTGAAAGAAGACCTGTGCTGATGCAAAGTATGGTAACAGAATTTCAGTAAAATATCCCTCAGTTTTTTTGTGACCACGTTTTCCCAATACACTTAAATATCTGCTCTGAATGAAGATTCAGAGATGTCTGCAGAAATAATGGGGTGACAGCTATGACATGACACCTTGACTTTGAAAACATCTATTTTGGTTATCGAACTACTGACAGTGAAGTGGATTTACTCCCGGTAACGGAATTGCAGTAACAGAATTTCATAATGGGTCCCTGATCTGTACCTCACAGAAATGTATCATGATGGATATGAATGACATTCTCTTCATGATGATGTATCCTAAATAGGGACACAAAAGGTAGAAATATGCAATATCCTCCTATGCATATTTGGGTATTATTCTATGCACTTTTCTTTGCCTTCAAACAAGACTAAATTTGGTTGGTCCTGACTTGGTCCAAATCTGAACCAATTATAGAAATGTATGTATCACAAGTTTGGAAATCAAAGTACAGCATAGTAGAGCTCAGTAGAATGCAGTACAGTAAACTATAGTACCGTAGAGTACAGTAAAGTAGAGTATAGTGCAGTACACTGTATTCAACTTTAGTGTGCTCTACTGTGTACTGAACTTCACTTTACTGCACAGTGCTCTCCACACTTAAAATTGGGTCAGATTTGGTCTGGTCAGGACCAAACAAATTAAGTTGGTTTGAAGGCAAATCTATTCAAAATAATAGCGAGTGAACCAATCACGGACGCTTATGTTTGGGCCAAATCAAGGCCAGTCTGGACCAAAAATCAACATAAAGGTACCACGTTCATCTGTACAAACAATAGTATGCAAGTATAAACACCATGGGACCACGCAGCTGTCATACCGTTCAGGAAGGAGAGGCAAATCAATCCCAGAACAACAGCAAAGGACCTTGTGAAGATGCTGGAGGAAACTGGTACAAAAGTATCTATTTCCACATTAAAACGAGTCCTATATCGACATAACCTAAAAGGCCACTCAGCAAGGAAGAAGCCACTGCTCCAAAACCGCCATAAAAAAGCAAGACTATGGTTAGCAACTGCACATGGGGACAAATATCGTACTTTCTGGAGAAATGCCCTCTGGTCTGATGAAACAATAGAACTGTTTGGGCATAATGACCATCGTTATGTTTGAAAAAAAAGGGTGAGGCTTGCAAGCCGAAGAACACCATCCCAACCATGAAGCACGGGGGCTGCAGCTTCATGGTGTGGGTTTGCTTTGCAGAAGGAGGGACTGGTGCACTTCACAAAATAGATGGCATCATGAGGATGGAAAATGATGTGGTGTGACAAACCTCTTCAAGATTAAGAGAATTTGTCACAAATTAAGTGGGAAACCGTCACCAAAATCCCAGAATGAGAGTTATTTCGAACAGGACAGTACCTGTGTGTTTGTTTCTCATTCCTGGTCCACACAGGCCACAGGAGAGGTCAAGGATAGTAGGGTTCGGTACACCAATCGGGTTCTCGATAGGTCCAGGTCCAAACGCCAACTGGTAAGTCCAAAAAGTCCAGCTCATACACAGTAAATCAAGCTGATATATATTGTCTCTTTCTCTATGGTTCACAGATCATTCCAGCCCCGCCTCTCTCTCTTCCTGGTTTGTCGTGACCCCTTCTCTGTGGATAATCCCCACCTTCTGAGTGTTCTCCTCGCTTCTGGGAATTGTAGTTTTGGCAGTCGGTCATTTTGTGAGCTGTAGTTCTGATAGGGGTGGCCATTTTAGTGAGAGGACAGAGCCAGTTTATTAGTTCTGCTCTCACATATCTGCCATTTATCACTTGACCCCCTTCTTTGCCACTGTGGATATATTGAAGCAACATCTCAAGACATCAGTCAGGAAGTTAAAGCCTCGTCGCAAATGGGTCTTCCAAATGGACAATAACCCCAAGCATACTTCCAAAGTTGTGGCAAAATGGCTTAAGGACAATAAAGTCAAGGTATTGGAGTGGCCATCACAAAGCCCTGACCTCAATCTTGTAGAAAATGTGTGGGCAGAACTGAACAAGCGTGTGCGAGCATGGAGGCCTACAAACCTTACTCAGTTACACCAGCTCTGTCAGGAGGAATGGGACAAAATTCCCCCAACTTATTTTTGGGAGCTTGTGGAAGGCTACCCGAAACGCTTGATCCAAGTTAAACAATTTAAAGGTAATGCTACTAAATACCAATTGAGTGTATGTAAACTTCTGACCCACTGGGAATGTGCTGAAATAAATAAAAGCCTGAAATATATAATTCTCTCTGCAAATATTCTGACATTTCACATTCTTAAAATAAAGTGCTGATCCTAACTGACCTAAAACGGGGAATTTTTACAAGGATTAAATGTCAGGAATTGTGAAAAACTGAGTTTAAATGTATTTGGCTAAGGTGTATGTAAACTTCCGACTACAACTGTACCTTATGGTTCAAGAGACCGGACATTGGCGAGTAGTATAATCAGGAGTGGTGGGTGATGTGCACGTCCACGGAGCCTGACCAGGAGGCCGCTCCATCTGCCCCTTCTGCAGCACCGTTGTTTTGGGTCGGCTTCTGGGATTATGTGATTATGTCCATTGTCCTGGGTGGTGGTCCAAACAGAGAATCCGCTTTGGGAAAGTCGTATTCTGGTCGCAATGTTGGTAAGTTGAAGTCACTCTTACTGTATATCCAATAGTTCTTCCCAGCTGTATGTAATAAGACTTAAGACCTCCTGGGGTAACAATATAAAGAAATAATACATTAAAAAAATGCATTGTTTCCTAAGGACTTGAAGCAAGGTGACCATCTCTGTCGGCGCCATCTTGAATGACTACCGCCCCGTAGCGCCTTGTAGCGGTAGTCCTGGACTTTCTGACGGTGGTGAATATAGGAAACAACATCTCCACTCCGCTGATCCTCAACACTGAGGCGACACAAGTGTGCGTGCTCAGCCCCCTCCTGCACTCCCTGTTCACCCATGACTGCGTGGCCACGCACACCTCCAACTCAATCATCAAGTTTGCAGACGACACAACAGTAGCGGGCTTGATAACCAACAACAACGAGACAGCCTACAGTGAGGAGGTGAGGGCACTGGGGGTGTGGTGTCAGGAAAACAACCTCTCACTCAACGTCAACGTCAACAAATAACATACGTTGATCATGGATTTCAGGAAACAGCAGAGGGAGCACCCCCCCTATCCACATTGAAGGGACAGCAGTTGAGAAGGTGGAAAGTTTTATGTTCCTCGGAGTACACATCACAGACAGACTGAAATGGTCCACCTACACAGACAGTGTAGCGAAGAAGGTGCAACAGCACCTATTCAACCTCTGGAGGCTGAAGAAATGTGGCTTGTCACCTAAAACCTTGAGAAACGTTTACAGATGCACAATTGAAAGCATCCTGTCGGGCTGTATCATAGTCTGGTACTGCAACTGCACCGCCCTCAACCAGAAGGCTCTCCAGAAGGTGGTGCGCTCTGCACAATGCATCACCGGGGGCAAACTACCTGCCCTCCATGACACCTACAGCACCCGATGTCACAGGAAGGCCAAAAAGATATACACTGAGACACAATCACTGGCCACTTTAATAAATGGATCACTAGTCACTTTAAACAATGGCACTTTAAATAATGTCACTTTAAATTATGTTTACAAATCTTACATGTCAACCATTTCGCTACACTCACATTAACATCTCCTAACCATGTTTATGTGACCAATAAAATGTGATTTGACGATTGATTTGGTCTCTAGTTTTGTGACATTTAAATAACTTTTTACTGCATTTGTATGACACAAATGAGACATCTTTCCATTTACAATTACATAATTACTTTCCAGACGAAGTCATCTCATTATTAATGGCCACTTAGTTCAGTATATAGTAGCTTTTATTGTCCATTCAGCACAAAACAAAAATAACAACTTTGCAGACAATCTCCTGTTCTAGTCATTATCTACCCATTTAATAGATAAAGAACATTAATTACACTCAACTGAATGAATTTAATTTGCCTTTTGTTGTAGAATGTGCTTGCCAAAAAGCTGTGACAGACATTTACATTGCTTTTTGGTGTGTTTTTCCCAGCGTTGGGACAAAAAAAATCCTTGAATTTTTTCGACTGAAATTCTAGGTTTTACTGGAATGTGGTTGCTTGTATCAATTAGTGAAATAACATTTCCTTCACCTACCTTAATAGACAGCAGTAGTATGTCTAGACCTTCAAAGATCACTATTTGAAGTGTTATATGTGCTTTTATAATCAACTCAATTTCAGTGCCCTCAATTCCCCACCAACTGCAATGTGATGTTAACGACAACGGTAATTATACCGGTCAAGCTTAAAGCTGTACTGAACTAGCTCGTTGGGATGATAGCAGTATCATTATCTCAATGCAATTACTGTTTGTTGATATGCACACAACAGTGTACATTGTTTGCAGCTCTTTCACTTGAATGTAGCCATTAGGGAGCTGCTGAGGTTTTGTCTTGACACTGCTCTTTTCTCAGCATGGGGACCAGGGGAAAATAAATTGCAAGCAAGACAGCTCTGAATAAGGGAGGGAAAGGGGGATTGATAAGGAGGAGGGGGGGGGTTAAGGTGAAGTCTGAGAAGAGGCTAAGGGATGCTGACAGGACTGGCCATTAGGGTTACTGGTGCATGGGAGAGGGTCATCCCTCTAGCCGCCACCAGTGTGTGTGTGTGTGTGTGTGTGTGTGTGTGTGTGTGTGTGTGTGTGTGTGTGTGTGTGTGTGTGTGTGTGTGTGTGTGTGCGTGCGTGCGTGCGTGCGTGCGTGCGTGCGTGCGTGTGTGTGTGTGTGTGTGTGTGTCTCAAGTGAGTGGCTCATCTTGGCTTTTGAGAGGATATATACCCTAGTTCTAGGTAGTTAAAGTACTTCTGGCCATATCCTAGTTGGGCTATGGTGACCTCAAGTACACTGCCTTACTACCAGAAATTATACAAAATAATTACACAACATTATTATATTTGAGTGGAACCTTAAGGCACTGCAATACCAGTTTCAATCTGTCAGCGCCCTTGTCTGGCTAGTGCTTAGCTAGCTAGCTAACATTAGCTATTATATTTTTGCACAGTTAATGCAATAGCTAGCTAGCTAACTAATGATTTGTTCCTAAACACTTACATGTTTAGGTGAATACATTGCCGTCGTTTAATACCATGTCAATTTGCTAGTGTCAGTGTTCAGTAGCATGTTAGCTAGCACAACAGCTAAGGTAGAAACAATATGAGCTGACCTGATATCAAAGCCAAACTTCACTTTTGCAGATGGATACCCTTCCCCTACCCGTGGTGTTGAAAGAGGCTGTATTGGGAGGAGGATGCATCAACACTCTGGAAAGAAGTTTGTGGTGCATTCACTCATAACACTTTTTTGGGTGAAAAATGAGTGTACCGCCTTCAAGCTTGATAAGGTAAAGCATGTATTATTCTCATAAATGTAGTCTGTACGTTAATTCTTTATAACAATTAGATCTTTCATTGCTTTAAACTCGTAACTAGCTCATCTTGATCATGTTTTATTTATTTTGCTCCTTTGCACCCCAGTACCGCTACTTGCACACTCATCTTCTGCACATCTATCACCCCAGTGTTTAATTTGCCATACTGTAATAATTTTGCCACTATGGCCTATTTATTGCCTCACCGCCCCTTATCCTACCTCATTTGCACACACTTCCTCTATTGTATTATTGACTGTATGTTTGTTTATTCCATGTGTAACTCTGTGTTGTTGTTTGTGTCACACTGCTTTGCTTTACCTTGGCCAGGTCGCCAGGTTGTTGCTTGTCTTCCACCTAAGCCTTATACACCTGAGTCAAGAAGAAGAGACAACTAGTAGACAACTGTCTCTTAATGATGAAGTCCCCAGTCTAGATTGAAGATCATAATTAGTTGATTAGTTTGAATCAATTGTGTTGAGGCTTGGCTGGAGAAAAATATTGTATACGCTGGCTCTCTAGGAACAGTTGGACACACATTTAAAGGTTGATTTAGTCGCATGTATACAAGGCAAAAACATTGTTTCTTTGCTGAAAAATATATAGAATGCCACTTTCAGTGAGAAGCATAGCAACATCAAGGCAACTTTGTAAGAGCTGACCTTGCTTTACCAAAGCCAAACCCACGCATTAGCCATGGAGTCTACCATTTAAGATGCCAAAATAGAACATGTTTTCAGTAATTGTTTCCAATATGCAAATTTTGTCTGTTTTCTGTTTAGGACAAAAGGCAATAATTTTGAACTGGGTTTGATTTAGTTTTAATTATTTCTGTTTTGCTAATCCTCTTTTAAACTGCCATTTTGCTCAGTTGCCACTTGGCTCATACAAATGATGTAGTTTCCCCTTTAAACATCCTAAGTTAAACATCCCCATCGTGTTCACATTTCTCTCATGTAAATGTTGTAGCAACATAAAAAGATTAAATGAACAATTTATTTGGGAAATATCCAGTCTTTGCTCTTTTCTTCATTACCATTCAGATGATTACAAGTTGTATTGGATGTATCTGTTAAGACAATGAATACATGTTGTTTAGTATATTTAGTACATTTAGAATGTTTAGTTTTCTCTGTGAGAAGCAAGTACATTTGAAGTTGTGTGAGATTTGGTTTATGAAGATACAACATTTCAATGTTGTTTAACACACAGCAACCAAAAACCTGATCTAATTTGCATATTCATACTGAGTTGGCAGCAAATTTGCAGCAAACATTAGAATGTTTTTCCACAAGTTTCCCAGAATTGTTTGCCATAAATTCACAAGCCGCTGCAAATTTGCCGCAATAGTTTGCCACAAAACAAATTTGCATGTGAAAATATGAGCTTCCCGCAAATTTGTGGAAAATCGGCCAATGGTTTGCCACAACTGTTTGCCAGAAGCCTGTTTTTTTCAGTAAGGGATATGACATTACCCCCATTGGACGTCTCTCCCTCAAGTCTGAAAATAATGGTTGAGTTATGATGTCTGGGAAAGTTTTTGAAAGTCAGAAGTGAAACAGCTCTATCACAAGGATTGTGATGGCTCCTGAGTGCAGGTTTGACATATTACATAGTGGGTGATTTTCTTTCTCTGGACCAGGAGACACTGTAGTAAATGGCCTGAAAAACCCCCATTCATTCTCGTCTCTTCCCTCTCACAGTTTCTACTTCACAAACACACTTCTCCTATGAAGTCGCGTCAAGTTCTGTGTTAAAGCCTTGCATTGTATAGCTTTAACAAGTAACTAGAGCAATTATATATATATATATATGTCACCAACTACATTATTTAACATCACCTAGTGATAGCCCAGTGTTAGAACAAAATATCTAAAATCGGTATGTAGCTTCAGAGCTACAGTAAGAAATCATCTGAAAAGTGGAGTTTCTTTGCCACTGAGGATTTCCGGGAGCTGTCATTGCAGCAGACCCAGACAGCTCTGAATGTATCTGCAGGCTGTCAGTGGAATTACTACAGATAAGTGGAAAATATAACAAAAGTTTGAAAGTCTGAAGTCCAAGGGAAGCTCTCTTGCTGCCTTGTGATATTAGGGGAAGAAATATATATCGTAAACTTACAGTTTAGACGACGCCTAGAGCTCTTGTATCTACACTCTGTCCAAAATTAATCTGTGCCACTGTCTCTTGGGAATCTTCCATTTATTAAAAAGTAAAATGGCAATTGTCACGATATGTCACTGGGTCCCTGTGAACAGCTAAATTGTGGCTTTTCTGTCTTAGCCTCGATCATGTTAACACCCCGAAACACTTCAGGGTTTAATGGCTACCATAAAATGGCTGCCAAGTTGAGGGTGTTGGGGACTGCCACTTCAAATGGCAAAGGAGATGTTTCAATTCAAAACATTATCACCTCTGTGTAATTTGTGGAAGCAAGTGTGCTGACAAAGGTCAAACCTCAATCCACTAAAACAACCCTGTCTCTCACTCCTCAAAGCTTGAGAGACTGTCTCTGGATATATTTTAACATTGTTTGTGGGAATCCTTAGAGGCTTGACTCATCGTCCACTTAAATCATTTGTGGAATATTTAAACTGTGTCGCTCAATGCAATGATAGCAGTCTGTCAACATCTTCTCGTAAGGAGAGTTTGGGGTATGTTTGTATAAGAAGATAATGTGAACATCTGGGCCAAGTCGCTTGGCAGTCAAATAAAAACGTTTTGTGTCTGTTACCCTGTGTGCTAAATAATGTTTCAGCTAAGCTGACACTGTATGTACACAACCTGCAAAAAATGTATTCTTAAACACAAAGACACGCAGCAATTTTACATGGTTAACTTAAAGCTAGAATCCTTAGTTGCTACATCCATTATTGAACTTAGACATGAATGATATATACCCATTGATTCTTGAAGAATTTAACTTAGAAATGCCTCATGAGCTTAGTTCAACTGTCGTACCGCGTCACAACCCATCATTTTACTTTTTGTGTAGGCCGTCATTGTAAATAAGGATTTGTTCTTAACCGACATTCCCAGTTAAATAATGGTTAAATAAATAAATAAATAACCCAAAATATAAGCCTGTTTAACTCCAACGTTTCTAAACATTATAAATAGAAACAAACACTGTGTAGCCACAAAACATGGTTAAAACTATCATTGTGATATATCATACATGGTCAGTCCTTGCATCCACAGCACTATCTATGAATTTGAGAGTGGTTCAATATTTCCAGGCCCATCTCTCATCTTTTTACCAAAACAAATGCGGGGTGAATGCTTTGTAGTTGTTTCAATTAAGGACTCTATCTAACATACAAATGAACATTAATCCATTGTGCACTTTATGTGAATTATTCATTGGGTACACATTGAGTTACGTATGACGAATGGATATTTAGTTGTTTTTAAAATATGTGCGTATATTAATCATCACCCCATTTGGTACCAATGCTATGCAGTATAAAGAGTTGCATTGACAAATGGAAATACATTCCCTTTACAATGTGATGTTCATTGAATGAGCATGAAAACATATTATCAAAAGGACTGCTCCTCTGCAGGGCCTTCTAGATTTGTTGCCTCATTATTTTCCTGTGCCAGGTGAATTATTCGGAGAATGGATATGGGAAGACGTGTTGGATGGCAAAGGTTGTTACACTTGGGAGGAGATACTGGCCGGAAGAGATCGCCTCCCATGGGAACAGGTGGAGGCACTTAGGAGAGCAGAGGCAGCCGGAGATAGGAGCCGACGATACGGGGGAACGCGGTTGGCAAGGAAGCCCGAAAAGCAGCCCCAAAAATGTATTGGGGGAGGGCTCAGGGGGCTTACAGGGAGTATGGCTATGCCAGGTAGGAGACCTGCGCAAACTCCCTGTGCTTACCGGGGGGCTAGAGAGACCGGGCAGGCACCGTGTTATGCTATGGAGCGCACAGTGTTTCCAGTGCGGGTGCATAGCCCGGTGCGGTTCAGACCAGCTCTTCGTATTGGCCGGGCTAGAGTGGGCATCGAGCCAGGTACGGTTGGGCAGGCTCGGTGCTCAAGAGCTCCAGTGCGCCTGCACGGTCCGGTCTATCCAGAGCCACCTCCACACACCAGTCCTCCGGTAGCAGCTCCCCGCACCAGGCTTCCTGGGCGTGTCCTTGATCCAGTACCACCAGTTCCAGCACCACGCACCAGGCCTTCAGTGCGTCCCGCCTGTTCAGCGCAGCCAGCGTTTTCCTCCTCTCCTGCGCTGTCGGAGTCTCCCGTCTGTTCAGCGCTTCCAGAGCCTTCCTCCTCTACAGCGCTGCCAGAGCCTCCTGCCTGTTCGGAACAGCCTGAGCTGCCAGTCTGCATGGAGCAGCCAGAGCTGTCAGCCTGCATGGAGCAGCCTGAGCAGCCACAGCTGCCAATCTGCATGGAGCAGCCAGAGCTGCCAGTCTACATGGAGCAGCCAGAGCTGTCAGTCTGCACAAAGCTGCCAGTCTGCATGGAGCAGCCAGAGCTGTCAGTCTGCATGAAGCAGCCTGAGCTGTCAATCTGCATGGAGCAGCCAGAGCTGCCAGTCTACATGGAGCAGCCAGAGCTGTCAGTCTGCACAAAGCTGCCAGTCTGCATGGAGCAGCCAGAGCTGCCAGTCTGCAGGCAGCTCTGATCAAGGCCCAGATTCTGCAGATGGACTGTGAGAAGCTGCTGCAGGCCGTGACGTCGGCCCAGAGAGAGAGGGATCACGAGAGAGAGGAGAAGGTGGACGCGCTGCAGGAGAGAGACCGGGCCAAGGCAGAGACCGACAGAGTGTGAGTGAGAATGTGTGAAAATAAAGATGGAAGGGAGAGAGTGATGGGGGGAGAAAGAAGTGAATGATGAAATTATGAGAAAGGAGGAGACAGGACAGCGGAGTCAATCACCACCTTCCGGAGACACCTGAAACCCCACCTCTTTAAGGAATACCTAGGATAGGATAAGTAATCCTTCTTCCCCCCCCCCCCTAAAAGATTTAGATGCACTATTGTAAAGTGGCTGTTCCACTGGATGTCATAAGGTGAATGCACCAATTTGTAAGTCGCTCTGGATAAGAGCGTCTGCTAAATGACTTAAATGTAAAATGTAATGTAAATGCATGGAGCAGCCAGAGCTGTCAGTCTGCATGGAGCAGCCAGAGCAGCTAGATCCGCCAGTCAGCCATGATCTTCCAGATCTGCCAGTCAACCAGATTCTTACAGATCTGCCAGTCAACCAGACTCTTCCAGATCTGCCAGTCAACCAGAATCTTCCAGATCTGCCAGTCAACCAGAATCTTCCAGATCCGCCAGCCAGACAGGATCTACCGGAGCCTACTACCTGCCTGAGCTTCATCTCAGTACTGGGCTTCCTCTCAGTACTGGGCTTCCTCTCAGTACTGGGCTTCCCCTCAGTACTGGGCTTCCCCTCAGTCCCGGGCTTCCCCTCAGTCCTGAGCTTCCCCTCAGTCCCGAGCTTCCCCTTAGTTCCGAGCTGCCCCTCAGTCCCGAGCTTCCCCTCAGTCCCGAGCTGCCTCAGTCCCGAGCTGCCCCTGAGTCCCGAGCTGCCCCTCAGTCACGAGCTGCCCCTCAGTCCAGTGGGGTTCTGGGTGAGGATTATTAGGCCATGGTCGGTGGCGAGGGTGGATTATCCCAGGACGCGAAGGGGAGGAACTATGACATTAATGGAGTGGGGTCCACGTCCTGAGCCGGAGCCGCCACCATGGACAGACGCCCACCCGGACCCTCCCTATGGTTTTGAGGTGCGTCCGGGAGTCCGCACCTTAGGGGGGGGGGGTTCTGTCACGCCTTGGTCATAGTATTTTTGTGTTTTCGTTATATATTTGGTCAGGCCAGGGTGTGACATGGGTTTATTTTGTTGTGTTTCGTATTGGGGTTTTGTAGGTATTGGGATTGCGGCTGAGTAGGGGTGTAGCATAGGTTTGGCTGCCTGAGGCGGTTCTCAATCAGAGTCAGGTGATTCTCGTTGTCTCTGATTGGGAACCATATTTAGGTAGCCGGGGTTTCACTGTGTATTTTGTGGGTGATTGTTCCTGTCTCTGTGTAGTGTTCACCAGATAGGCTGTAATAGGTTTTCGCGTTTCGTTTGTTGTTTTTGTATAGTAAGTTATTTCATGTCTCGTTCACCTTTATTAAAGAATATGAGTAACCACCACGCTGCATTTTGGTCCGACTCTCTTTCGACAGACGAACGCCGTTACAAACATCTGTTGTTTTAGTCACGGCACTAGTTCTTTAAACAATAGAAATTTTATTTTGGTCTGAATTGGGACTTTACTGTAATATCCAATATCTGGGTGGGATTGCTACTATAATCTTTACAGTGTTCAATTAAGCTGACATCACATCACTTAGAATTCCTATTGTCAGCAATAATTACTATAATTACTCTACTTCCCACCACCCCATCTGATATTCCTTTTGTGTTAGTCATCCAAAAATGAAGGCCACTCCAACATTTGTGAAGAATACTTTTCAGATGAAAAAACTAGCTGTTTTCCCAAAACCCCATTTATAAAGAACATCCTGTTTTCAATAGTTTGGAGACATTCTAGTCTAATATCTTCCTGAAGCAACATGGTGGCCATCTTGTTAAGACGACACTCTTAATCCACATTATTTATCCAGCCATTCTCAAATGATGAGTTTGGAGGAGGGGGATTGCCAAAAAAATCTATAAAATCAAATCCTATTAAAGCGAAATAAACACGAAGACACTAATCCATCCCACGCATGGCTCTGCCAACTCAGAGATGTGCTCTCTTCCCAAACATTGGCTATGCTCGTACTTAGTATTTACCAGTTGCTCCCACTCTCTTCTATCAACATAAATTAAGTCTAATTTGTGTATTTACCGCTCACAATGTGGGCTTGACGTATTATGAGACAGCTGGGAAGTTTTAATACATCATTCCTGGAGTGTTTATGTTCAATGCTGAGTATAGGAAGCACATTATAGTGAGGTTATATAGGATTTGCTGTTATTTTTGTTATTTGAAAGCACAGGCATGTGTAATATTAAGATGTGTAGGCCTATCGGTCAATTATGAAGTTATTTTCAAAGTTCTATGTTAGAACAATGTTAGATCAACTTAATTTAAAGTGGAGGCTATCAAAATCAATATGCAGGTCTTTCAATTGGATGGATATTCACATTTAATGTTATAGTATCTGCCATTTTCCCCTCTAGATTACAACATGTCATCCTCAGTATTTTCAAGCAGCTGTAATTGTGATCCAATCGGTCTGTTGTCATCAGTTGTCAAAATCAAGATATTCTCCTGGTTAATGAAAGTTAAAAAAAACTGTACACATGCACATGCCTTTGTGTTTCTCAGTACATAGTACATAGGGCTGTTTTTATTCATGAGTCTCTCTCAAGACATTGCAGTAAAAAAAAATTGTCGGGCAGCAAGTGACTGGAGATGTGGCATAGCACCCATAGAGGTCCTGTCATTGTCAGGTACAGCCTCAGCCAGATATAACCAGGTGCCGTGTGATTGAGGAGGCATTGAGGGCGGGACATCATTGAACAAAAACTGCAGACCCATTTGAGAATGAACAGGTGTCCTTAACTATACTGAACAAAATATGGATTTCACATGAATGGGCAGGGGCACAACCATGGGTGGGCCTGGGAGGGCATGGGCCTACCCACTGGGGAACCAGGCCCGGACATGAGGCCCGGCCATATGTTTTTCCCCATGAAAGTGCTTTATTACGGACAGAAATACTCCTCAGTTTTATTAGCTGTCCGGGTGGCTGGTCTCAGACAAACCCACAGGTGAAGAAGCCGGATGTAGAGGTCCTGGGCTGAAATTGTTACACGTGGTCTGCGGTTGTGAGGCCGGTTGGACGTACTGCCATATTCTCTAAAACAACGTTAGAGGCGCCTTATGGTAGATTAACATAAATTTCTCTGACAACAGCTCTGCTGGACATTCCTGCAGTCAGGGTGCCAGTTGCACGCTCCCTCAAAACTTGAGACATTGTGTTGTGTAACAGAAAATTACATTTTAGAGTGGCCTTTTATTGTGTGACAAAATTCTGCACATTTTAAAGTCGCCTTTTAAGTGCACCTGTGTAATGATCATGTTTAATCAGCTTCTTGATATGCCACACCTCAGGTGGTAGGATTATCTTGGCAAAGAAGAAATGCTCACAAACACATTACTGCACAAAAATTCAGAGAAATTATATTTTTGAGTGTATGGAACATTTCTTTGATCTTTTATTTTGTCTAATTTTTCATGAGCTGAAATAAAAGATCAAACACTTTACGTGTTGCGTTTATATTTTTGTTCAGTATAAATGGTGGATGGTGATAGTAACAGGTAGAGTTTATAGTGCCAAACTTTCTCTCTTAGTAGGCAGGGCAAACCCGTTTTGGTGATTTCTAGTATATCATACAAATAAATCAATCACAGAAAAGACTCATTCGGTCGTTTTTAAGTACAATATCCTTGGAAGTTCATACTGAAAGTTCCATTTATATTCCTAAAACTTAAGTTGATAATTATGCTGTCGCTGCTTCCTGTTGACATATTGATAAGTAGCCCAATGTCAAAACACAGTTTTAAAGTGTCCAAATCAATAACCAATTTGCAGAAATAGTTTGTGATATTGAAAAATTAACATAAAATATACTATCTACACATACACTGAGAGTACAAAACGTTAAGAACACCTGCTCTTTCCATGGCATAGACTGACCAGGTGAATCCAAGTGAAAGCTATGATCCCTTATTGATGTCAACAATAATCAGTGTAGATGAAGGGAAGGAGACAGGTTAAATAAGGATTGTTAAGCATTGAGACATGGATTGTGTATGTGTGCCATTCAGAGGTTGAATGGGCAAGACAAAATATTTAAGTGCCTTTGAACGGCACACCGGTTTGTGTCAAGAACTGCAACACTGCTGGGTTTTTCACGCGCAACAGTTTCTCGTGTGTATCAAGAACGGTCCACCACCCAAAGGACACCCAGCCAACTTGATACAAATGTGGGAAGCATTGGAGGCTAAATTGAACAGCATCCCTGTGGAATACTTTCGACACCTTGCCCTGACGATTTGAGGCTGTTCTGAGGACGAAAAATGTGGCAACTCAATATTAGGAAGGTGTTGCTAATGTTTGGTATACTCAGTGTACATGTGCAACAATAGTAATTATATTACTTTAATTGAATCTAAATTAACACCTTCTAAACGGCACATGCACCAAAAACCATGTTGTTTTGTCGAGTGGTAATAAATCAATAGTGGATTAAGGGGCATACGTACCGTTGAAACTACCACAACTCAAAAAACACAAGGAAACTGGATGTATTTTTACATCGATGGTTAAGTTAAATTATATTTGTTCAAATGCTCCGAATACAACAGATGTAGATCGGACAGTGAAATGCTTACGTACAAGTCCATAACCAACAATGCAGTTTTAAGAAAACACAAAAAAGTATGAGATAAGAATAACAAATAATTAAAGTGCAGCAGTAAATAACAAAAAGCGGGGCTACCGCGCCTTGCAAAAGTATTCATCCCCCTTAGCGTTTTTCCTATTTTGTGGCATTACAACCTGAAATGTAAATGGATTTTTATTTGGATTTCATGTAAAGGACATACAATCTAAGCTAGATGCCCTCAATCTCACACAAATCATCAAGGAACCCACCAGGTACAACCCTAACTCTGTAAGCAAGGGCACCCTCATAGACGTCATCCTGACCAACTGGCCCTCCAAATACACCTCCGCTGTCTTCAACCAGGATCTCAGCGACTCACCACCGACAAATCCATGATTATCGAAAACTTCAACAAGCATTTCTCAACGGCTGGCCATGCCTTCCGCCTGGCTACTCCTACCTCGGCCAACAGCTCCGGCCCTCCCGCAGCTCCTCGCCCAAGCTTCTCCAGGTTCTCCTTTACCCAAATCCAGATAGCAGATGTTCTGAAAGAGCTGCAAAACCTGGACCCATATAAATCAGCTGGGCTTGACAATCTGGACCCTCTATTTCTGAAACTATCCGCTGCCATTGTCGCAACCCCTATTACCAGCCTGTTCAACCTCTCTTTCATATCGTCTGAGATCCCCAAGGATTGGAAAGCTGCCGCAGTCATCCCCCTCTTCAAAAGGGGAGACACCCTGGACCCAAACTGTTACAGACCTATATCCATTCTGCCCTGCCTATCTAAGGTCTTCGAAAGCCAAGTCAGGTCTGTAACAGGTCACTGACCATCTCGAATCCCACCGTACCTTCTCCGCTATGCAATCTGGTTTCCGAGCCGGTCACGGGTGCACCTCAGCCACACTCAAGGTACTAAACAACATCATAACCGCCATCGATAAAAGACAGTACTGTGCAGCCGTCTTCATCGACCTTGCCAAGGCTTTCGACTCTGTCAATCACCATATTCTTATCGGCACACTCAGTAGCCTCGGTTTTTCGGATGACTGCCTTGCCTGGTTCACCAATTACTTTGCAGACAGAGTTCAGTGTGTCAAATCTGTCCGGTCCTCTGGTAGTCTCCACAGGGTTCAATTCTCTTTTCTCTATATATATCAATGATGTTGGTCTTGCTGCGGGCGATTCCCTGATCCACCTCTACGCAGACGACACCATTCTATATACTTTCGGCCCGTCATTGGACACTGTGCTATCTAACCTCCAAACGAGCTTCAATGCCATACAACACTCCTTCCATGGCCTCCAACTGCTCTTAAACGCTAGTACAAATAAATGCATGCTTTTCAACCGATCGCTGCCTGCACCCGCATGCCCGACTAGCATCACCACACTGAATGGTTCCGACCTTGAATATGTGGACACCTATAAGTACCTAGGTGTCTGGCTAGACTGCAAACTCTCCTTCCAGACCCATATCAAACATCTCCAATCGAAAATCAAATCAAGAGTCGGCTTTCTATTCCGCAACAAAGCCTCCTTCACTCACGCTGCCAAGCTTACCCTAGTAAAACTGACTATCCTACCGATCCTCAACTTTGGCGATGTCATCTACAAAATCGCTTCCAACACTCTACTCAGCAAACTGGATGCAGTTTATCACAGTGCCATCCATTTTGTCACTAAAGCACCTTATACTACCCACCACTGCGACTTGTATGCTCTAGCCGGCTGGCCCTCGCTACATATTCGTCTCCAGACCCACTGGCTCCAGGTCATCTACAAGGCCATGCTTGGTAAAGCTCCGCCTTATCTCAGTTCACTGGTCACGATGGCAACACCCATCCGTAGCACGCGCTCCAGCAGGTGTATCTCACTGATCATCCCTAAAGCCAACACCTCATTCGGCCGCCTTTCGTTCCAGTACTCTGCTGCCTGTGACTGGAACGAATTGCAAAAATCGCTGAAGTTGGAGACTTTTATCTCCCTCACCAACTTCAAACATCAGCTATCTGAGCAGCTAACCGATCGCTGCAGCTGTACATAATCTATTGGTAAATAGCCCACCCATTTTCACCTACCTCATCCCCACAGTTTTTATTTATTTACTTTTCTGCTCTTTTGCACACCAATATCTCTACCTGTACATGATCATCTGATCATTTATCACTCCAGTGTTAATCACCAATATTGTAATTATTCGCCTACCTCCTCATGCCTTTTGCACACATTGTATATAGACTCCCCTTTTTTTCTACTGTGTTATTGACTTGTTAATTGTTTACTCCATGTGTAACTCTGTGTTGTCTGTTCACACTGCTATGCTTTATCTTGGCCAGGTCGCAGTTGCAAATGAGAACTTTTTCTCAACTAGCCTACCTGGTTAAATAAAGGTGAAATAAAAATAAAAAATAAAAAATATACAAAATAGTCCAAATTTGTGAAGTGAAACAAAAAAAAATTCAAACGGAAAAGTGGTGCGTGCATATGTATTCATCCCCTTTGCTATGAAGCCCCTAAATAAGATCTGGTGCAACCAATTACATTCAGAAGTCACATAATTAGTTAAATAAAGTCCACCTGTGTGCAATCTAAGTGTCACATGATCTGTCACATGATCTCAGTATATATCCACACCTGTTCTGAAAGGCCCCAGAGTCTGCAACACCACTAAGCAAGGGGCACCACCAAGCAAGCAGCACCATGAAGACGAAGAAGCTCTCCAAAACAGGTCAGGGACAAAGTTGTGGAGAAGTACAGATCAAGGTTGGGTCATTCAAAATATAAAAAACTTTGAACATCCCATGGAGCACCATTAAATCCGTCATTAAAAAATGGAAAGACTATAGCACCACAACAAACCTGCCAAGAGAGGGCCACCCACCAAAACTCATGGACCAGGCAAGGAGGGCATTAATCAGTGAGGCAACAAAGAGACCAAAGATGACCCTGAAGGAGCTGCAAAGCTCCACAGCGGAGATTGGAGTATCCATCCATAGGACCACTTTAAGCCGTATACTCCACAGAGCTGGGCTGCACAGAAGAGTGGCCAGAAGAAGCCATTGCTTGAAGAAAAAAATAAGCAGACATGTTTGGTGTTTGACAAAAGGCATGTGGGAGACTCCCCAAACATATGGAAGAAGGTACTATGTTCAGATGAGACTAAAATTGAGCTATTTGGCCATCAACGAAAATGCTATGTCTGGCGTAAACCCAAAACCTCTCATCACCATCCCTACAGTGAAGCATGGTGGTGGCAGCATCATGCTATGGGGATGTTTTTCATCAGCAGGGACTGGGAAACTGGTCAGAATTGAAGGAAGGATGGATAGCGCTAAATACAGTGAAATTCTTGAGGGAAACCTGTTTCAGTCTTCCAGAGATTTGAGACTGGGACGGAGGTTCACCTTCCAGCAGGACAATGACCCAAAGAATACTGCTAAAGCAACAGTTAAGGGGAAACAATAAATGTATTGGAAGGGCCTAGTCAAAGCCCAGACCTCAATCCAATTGAGAATCTGTGGTATGACTTAAAGATTGCTATACACTAGCGAAACCCATCCAACTTGAAGTAGCTGGAGTAGATTTGCCTTGAAGAATGGGCAAAAATCCTAGAGGCTAGATGTGCCAAGCTTATAAAGACATACCCCAAGAGACTTGCAGCTGTAATTAATGCAAATGGTGGCTCTACAAAGTATTGGGGGGAGGGGGGGTGAATTGTTATTTTTCTTTGTCTAATTTCTTGTTTATTTTCACACCCCAAAATATTATGTATCTTCAGAGTGGATACAAAACCCCCCAAAAAACTAGTTTAATTCCAGGTTGTAAGGCAACAAAATAGGAAAAATGCCAAGGGGGTGAATACTTTTGCAAGACACTGTATATACAGTGGGGGGTACCAGTACAGAGTCAATCTGCAGGGGCACCGGTATCGAGGTAATTGAGGCATTATGTACATGTAGGTAGAGATATTAAAGAGTAGTAGTAGTAGCATAGAAGGGGGAGGCAATGCAAAAATTCTGGGTAGCCATTTGATTAGCTGTTCAGGAGTCTTGTGGCATGGGGGTAGAAGCTGTTTAGATGTCTCTTGGACCTAGACTTGGCGCTCCGATACCAGAGAGAACAGTCAATGACTCGGGTGGCTAGAGTCTTTGACAATTTTTAGGGCCTTCCTTTGACACCGCCTGGTATAGAGGTCCTGGATGGAAGGGTACGCTATACCTGTGACTTTAACAATCCAATTTCCAGGGTAAGAGGTTATAAAACCCGTCTATGGCTACAACCCAACCATCTGTAGCCAATATTTGGCCTGCATGCTGCCCAAACTGCTGCCTTTCCTACTGTAGGCATAACTGCCAAAATAAAGGAAACACTTGAGTAAACAAGGGATTTCAAGTACGTGTTTTTTTAGTTTAGTTTATTTTATTTTTACAGGGACAGTGCACATTAATCAACGTTTCAGTAAAAGTGCCGGTTTTAGCCAGCCGGCTAATTTTCAACCGCAGTCCCTGGGCAGGTTATTAAAAACAATTACAATATAGAGAATAGCACCATAGACATAGCAACATAGCAACATAAGACAAGCAAGACATAGCATACAGACAGAGCAACATAGAACAAAAAGCAGCAAGACAAAATTCATAAAAGCAACAAAGTGTTTCCACACCTCACAAGCTACAGACAACATGGAAAGCGGCAACACACAGCTAGGGACCATGTTCACAAATCTGATTGACCTTTAGCCATGTCTTCAAGCATTTTGTGAAAGTGTGATATGTGGTGCAGTTATGTGTGTCTGATGGCAGTGTATTCCAGACATGGGAAGCTCTCACAGAGAATGCAGATTTACTAAAGGTGCTTTTCCTTAGGGGAACTATACAGTCACCTCTCATGGCAGACCTTGTGGATCTGCTGCCATATGTCTGGGTTTTCTGTTTAACAAAAATATTGAGTGGAGGGGGAGCCAGGCCATTGAGGATCTTGAATACAAGACATGCGTCGGTGTATTGCACAAGATTTTCCCAACTCAAGAGCTCATGTTTTCTAAGGATGTGACAATGATGATGGCTATTGGGCTTCCTATCAAGCACTTTGAGAGCCTGTTTGTAGACAGACTGAATAGGTGTTAATGTTGTACAGCAAGCTTGGGCCCAACTAGTCAAGCAGTATGTTAAGTGGGGAGTATCATAGATTTGAAGTACAGTTTTGCTACCTCTGTAGTCAAACAATTTCGTATAAATCGGAAATTAGCTAGATTGAATTTAGTTAATTGAATTACCTTTTTCACATGCTTTTTAAAAGAGAGGTTGGAATCAAGTATGATGCCAAGGTACTTAAAATCGGATACCACCTGGAGCTTCTCCCCTGACACATAGACATCTGGCTCAGTAGCATCTGTTGCCCTCTTTGTGAAGAACATGCAAACAGTTTTTTCACATTGAGATGCAAACACGAGTCACTGAGCCACTTTGTAACCTGGACCATTACAGTAGTGAGTTCTTGTGCAGCTTGTTGTTTGCTCTTTGCATGCACATATATCACTGTATCATCTGCATACATTTGAACTTCAGACCCAGTACAGACAGAAGGCAGATCATTAATGTACAGGCTGAACAGGAGGGGCCCCAGTATTGACCCTTGGGGCACGCCCACATCATAGCTACGAGTGGGCGACAGCTCATTGCTCACTCTGACACACTGAGTTCTGCCTTCAAGGTATGATTTCATCCATCTCAAGGCATCAGGGGAAAAGTTGAACTTGGACAATTTTGTGATGAGAATCTCATGGTTAACAGTATCAAAAGCCTTCCTTAGGTCCAGAAACACAGCCCCAACAGCACCCCCTTTGTCCATCTTGGACTTCACATTTTCAGAAGAAAGCAGTTGGCCGTTTCTGTGGAGTGTTTCGCTCTGAAGCCAAACTGCATGGAGTGTAATGTGAAGGGGCTGTTGTTGAGGTGGGCAATCAGTTGTTCTGCTACACACTTTTCAACAACCTTTGACACCACAGGTAGTATACTAATGGGCCTGTAGTTACGCACGTCAGCAGGGTCGCCAGATTTAAAGATGGCCGTTATTATGGCCGACTTCCATACCCTTGGAAACACACCGAGACCAATAGATGTGTTGGTGACCTTAGTAATGGGGCCAATGAGTGACTTTGTAGTTTTTAAGAAAGGTAGAGTCCATCCCAAACACATATTTGGCTTTAGAGTTCTTTAGTGAGCTAATCACCTTGTTCACCTTTGACTCAGAAACCTCCCTTATGATGAAGACAAGTTGAGTGTCATTCACTAGCACTGAGCCCAAGAAATCAGTGGAGGGTTCTGTGTCAGTAACCTGACAGAGTCAATAAAGTAGGAATTGAAGGCTGTTGCTATTTCAACTGCATCCTGTGTTAGATTGTTATTCACCATGATTTCTAGTCTTTTTGCAGTGTTACTATGGTCTTTCCCTGTTAACTTTTTTAGATTCTCCCATATCAATTTAGAATTTCCCTTTGCTTCACCAATTATGTTAATAAAAAGTTTGCCTTGGCATGTCTGATTTCTTTTATCACCTTATTTCTCAACATGGTAAACCTACGTCTGTCATGCTCTAATTTAGATTTTAGGGCTGTTTTTAGAGCATAATCTCGTTCTTTCATCAATTTCCAGATTTCTCCATTTAGCCAAGGAAGAGTGCTCTTTTGGCCAGGTTTGGATTTGATTTTCTTTAGGAAGCCATTTATTGTAGTCTGGATTGTGGATAGAAAAACCTGACTATCAGCTTCCACGTCTGTATAGGACAAGAGATCATTCCAGTTTATTCCCTTAATTGCTTTTTCAAAATAGTTTAATTCACTCTTAGGTATTCTGAGTTGATCCGGCTTTCTAACAGTAGAGAGGTTAAACCTGCTCTTAGACAGCTTTCTGGCTATAAGTGTCAGATTATGATCAGACAGCCCAGTAACCATATTGAATGATTTAGTCACTCTCTCTGGTTTATTACTGAACACCAAATCAATCTGTGTTTTAGAGCAACAAGTCACCCTGGTTGGCCCTTTAACTAGCTGTGTAAGGTCAAAGGTATTAGTGATCCGTTTGAGGGTTTTCCTACAACACTTGTCTTCATAATTAATGTTAAAATCTCCCATTAAGATGACCTCTTTCCCAAAATCACATTCCCTAAGCATGGTATTAAACTGATCAAAAAACACACTTTTGGTGGAAGGTGGCCTATACATTCCAATGAGGGTTAAAGACATTTGGGGAGACAGTGTAACGTTCAGGCCGATACATTCTAGTTCATTATCACATGACCACTCAATTTGTTTACATCGGATATGTTCTTTAATGTAAATCATCACACCCCCTCCTCTTCCTTCAATCCTGTCTCTCCTGAAAACATTGTAGCCAGGCACAATCAAAGCAGCATATGGAGAGTGTTTATGGAGCCATGTCTCTGAGAGGCAGAGAAAGTCAAGGTTGGAGTCGGTGAGTAGATGTTGAATCTGATCACTTTTTGGAATGACACTACGAATGTTCAAGTGCCCCCTAGTAGTCCCTTGGGCTTAGCTCGTGGGTCCCAGATGACTCGAGAGTGATTGACACATTGAAAAAGTTACAATTTTGATGTTTTCTGACGGCTGGGTTTAGGCCGTTTTGTTTCGTTTTGATTAGGGGCAGTTCGGTAGCGCAATTAACAATCCCTCCCGCCTGCACTGGATGCGGGGAACTAATTAAAATAGCTTGCGTACCAGAAGCAGAGTCAGGGATCGCATATAGCGACTCTGGTATGTTTGAAGAGTCAAAATCTATCCTGGAGCCGGGTGAGTCGAGAGAAACCATAGGACCATAGCACTCACCCACCAGTGGACGAGGCCTTCCACCGCTCTCCACTCCGGTGCGTATCACTGGCTCGGTGATATTGGGCCCAGGATTGAGTTGTACATCCCCGGAGAGCAGGAGGGTAGTGAACAGGTAGTTTAACAGTTTCCGATAAATGTTGGACTTGTGTTTGTTACGCCTAAGCGGTTCAGTAGAATAAGGAGCGAGCTAGACTTGGCCATTATTCAGAACATTATGGTATGCTGTGTACTGCCCAAACGGTGAACCAATGTGTTTGGTGTTGATATTCTCCGGTAGTAGACTGATTGAAAAAATTATAATTGCCTCCTAAGCCCCCTACAGGCTTGGGCCAAGCCCCTGACTATGCAGTTACCCAATCAAGGCAGGGCCCCCCAGTTACCCACGTGGGCCTACCTTCTCTCCTCCTCCCATCTGATGATTAGCAGACTATCTATACTCATTGTGAGCGGGCACCTGAGTCTTTCTGTGGTTAGGGGTTGCAGTGAAAAAAAATATCAAATATATTCTACATATATCTATATATAATAAACACAGTATATATTTCCTGAACGTTACTGCCTCTTGGGCCTCCACGGGCCTGGGCCCAGGGGCTTCAGCCCCGGTAAGCCCCTGCATTAAACCGGCCCTGGGTTCGGGGCCAGCAACTTTTATATAGAGACCCTCAGAATAAATATAGCTGCATTCTAAATTTTGCAGCTATCATATTCTGTGACAACCTACCCTGCAAAGGAAAATGATCAGTCAAGCCATCTGCGCTGTAGAATTAACATGCGTGCATGCACTGCACATCATGGTATCACTCGGAATATGCTTGACAGGGAGATATGCTCCTATCTCTGAACCTCTACTAAACAGATTTAGTGTCGCCAGTGAATTGTGTGATGATGATGTGATATGTTTATACCCAGTAACTTCATTCAAAAAGTGAGTAAAATTGTATTGACTTTATTCACTTTTTTTTCAGTTCGGTAGCAACACGCACCTTACGCAGAAGCACATGCCTACCAGGTAGTTAGGTTTGCCCCTCTTTAGTGTTTGAGATTCCACATAACTATGATTTCATTTGGACGTCATGAAATAAGTCAGAAACGCAGTCTTGCAGCAAAGAAACATCTAAGCACTTTATAAAGGCACATATTTGATTAAAATCCTATTCTGATTAATAAAGCCATGATTACATTTTTATAACCTATTGTCAAGTATGATAATGTGTAACATTTGAAATGCATAGCTTATTAAAGAATATTGCCAATACAAGTAATTACTGGGTTAGTTTAATCTCATACTCCATAATACAGTGCCTTCAGAAAGTATTCATACCCCTTGATTTATTTCACATTTTGTTGTGTTACAACCTGAATTCAAAATGGGTTGTTTGTGTATTTCAGGAAATGGCTTCCTGGATTCCCCCCAAGCAGCTGATTGGTCAGCTCCAGCAGATTGGACTTCTGATCCCGCCCTCTCATTAGGGGTACAGCTGTCGGCAATTACAAACTCCTTCTGCAGCTGGATAAAAGCCAAACCATCTCAATTGTGTTGAGGTGGGGGGATTGTGGAGACCAGGTCATCTGATGCATCTCATAACCATATAAAGGATCATATCACTTGCACCCTGTCACTTTAGACCCACTTAAAGTTGCTTACCAGTAGGTCCACAGACAATTCAATCGCCATTACACTGCACACTGCCCTATCACATCTGGACAAGAGGAATACCTATGTAAGAATGCTGTTCATTGACGACAGCTCAGCATTCAACACCATAGTACCCTCCAAACTCATCATTAAGCTTTCGGACTTCCTGACGGGCTGCCCCCAGGTGGTGAAGGTAGGAAACAACATCTCCACTCCGCTGATCCTCAACACTGGGTCCCCACAATGGTGCGTTGTCACCCCCCCTCCTGTACTCCCTGTTCACCCATGATTGCGTTGTCATGCACGCCTCCAACTCAATCATCAAGTTTGCAGACGACACTACAGTGGTAGGCTTGATTACCAACAATGATGAGACAGCCTACAGGGAGGAGATGAGGGCCCTCAGAGTGTTGTGCCAGGAAAATAACCTCACACTCAATGTCAACAAAACAAAAGAGACGATCGTTGACTTCAGAAAACAGCAAAGGGAGCATCCCCCTTTCCACATCAACAGGACAGCAGTGGAGAAGGAGGAAAGTTTCAAGTTCCTCTGTGTTCATATCACCGACAAACTGAAATGGTCCACGCACACAGACAGTGTGATGAAGAAATCTCAGGAAGCTGAAAAAATGTGGCTTGTCATTGAAAACCCTCACTAACTTTTACAGGTGCACAATCGAGAGTATCCTGTCGGGCTGTATCACCGCCTGGTACGGAAACTTCACCGCCCACAACCGCAGGGCTCTCCAGATGGTGGTGCGGTCTGCACAACGCATCACCGGGGGCAAACTACTTGCTCTCCAGGACACCTACAACGCCCGATGTCACAGGAAGGCAAAACAGATCATTAAGGAGAATAACCACCTGAGCCAATGCCTGTTCACCCAGCTTCCATCCAGAAGGCAAGGTCAGTACAGGTGCATAAAAGCTGGGACAGAGAGATTGAAAAACAGCTTCTATCTCAAGGCCATCAGATTGTTAAACAGCCATCACTAACAGAGAGAGGCTGCTAACTACCAACAGACTTGATATCATTGGCCACTTTAATAGATGGAACACTAGTCACTTGAATAATGCCACTTTAAGAATGTTTACATATCTCACATTAATCATCTCATATGTATATAATGGATACTGTATCCTACACTATCTATCCTATACTATCTATAGAGTCTTAGCCGCTCTGTCACTGCTCAGCCACATATTTTAGACTTCCCATTCCTTTAGTAGGTTGTGTGTATTAGATTTTGATGTGCAATTGTTAGATATTACCTGTTAGATACTGCTGCACTGTCAGATCTAGAAGCATAAGCATTTCGCTACACTCGCAATAACATCTGCTAACCATGTGTATGTGACGATTAAAGTTTGATTTGATAATCATCCTGCTCACCTCAAAAACGGGTCTTCTTTGGGCTCCAACATTTTGAGAGCATAAACAGAGCACAAACAATCCAGAAATCTTCTTTCATAATCTCTTGCTAGTTCCTTTCTACCTCGACAAAGCACCTTCCCTGTGCTCTCACCTCGTCCCCCAGAAAAAATGTTTTATATTTGGGATTCTTCAAAGTAGCCACCGTTTGCCTTGATGACAGTTTTGTACACGCTTGGCATTCTCTCAACCAGCTTCATGAGGAATGCTTTTCAAACATTCTTGAAAGAGTTCCCACATATGCTGAGCACTTGTTGGCTGCTTTTCCTTCATTCTGCAGTCCAACTCATCCCAAACCATCTCAATTCTGTTGAGGTTGGGTGATTGTGGTCACCAGGTCATCTGATGCAGCACTCCATCACTCTCCTTCTTGGTCAAATAGCCCTTCCACAGCCTGGTGGTGTGTTTTGGTTCATTGTCCTGTTGAAAAACAAATGATAGTCCAACTAAGCGCAAATCAGATGGGATTGCATATCGCTGCAAAATTCTGTTGTAGCCATGCTGGTTTAGTGTGCCTTGAAATCTAAATAAATCACTGACAGTGTCACCAGCAAAGCATCCCCACACCATCAGACCTCCTCCTCCATGCTTCACAGTGGGAACCACACATTCTGAGATAATCCGTTCACCTACTCTGCGTCTCACAAAGATGCAGAGTTGGAACTGAAAATCTAAGATTTGGACTCATCAGACCAATGGAGAGATTTCCACAGGTCTAATGTCCATTATACTTGTTTCTTGGCCCAAGCAAGTCTCTTCTTCTTATTGGTTTCCTTCAGTGGTTTCTTTGCAGCAATTCGACCATGAAGGCCTGATTGATACAGTTTCCTCTGAACAGTTGATGTTGAGATGTGTCTGTTACTTGAACTCTGTGAAAAAAAATTTGGGGCTGCAATTTGAGGTGCAGTTAACTCTAATTAATTTATCCTCTGCAGCAGAGGAAACTCTGGGTCTTCCTTTCCTGTGGCGGTCCTCATGAGTGCTAGTTTCGTCATAGCGCTTGATGGTTTTTGTGACTGCTCAAAAATGCTCCGTATTGATTGTCCTTCATGTCTTAAAGTAATGATGGACTGTCATTTCTCTTTGCTTATTTGAGCTGTTCTTCCAATAAAATGGACTTGGTCTTTCACCAAATAGGTCTATCTTCTGTATACCACCCCTAACTTGTCACAACACAGCTGATTGTCTCAAATGCACTAAGAAGGAAATAAATTCCACAAATTAACTTTGGATTTGTTAAACACTTTTTTTGGTTACTAATGATTCCATATGTGCTATTTCCTGGGAGTTTTGACTGGTACTGTATATATCTTTTTTCACTCAAAACCACCCCGTGCCAGATGTAACCCTTACACTATATCTAATGACATTAAAGTTTTGTTTCATTGAACAATGTAACAACAACAAATTAGTCACACACTTTAATGCATAATTTATAGTAACCAATGTCAGTTTACACAGAGCCTTCGTTTATGTTCAATGATGAAGAATGTTGTCAAAATCCATTTTGGATAAACCATTGAAGAACAGTAGAAAATCAGACTGTGTTGCTTGACATTGGCAGTTGACACGTTGTCTGATTTTACAGCTATCATCCCTTTGTCTTGCCACAGCTATCATCCCTTTGTCTTGCCGTATAGCCATTGACTTCAAGGTTGATGTTCTCAACCTCAAGATATTCTCCTGGTTAACTAAAGTAAAAAACTGTGCACATGCACGTGCCTTTGTGTTTCTCAGTACATAGTACATAGGGCTGTTATTCATGAGCCTCTCTCAAGGTATTGTAGTTACATTTTTAGTCGGGCAGCAGGTGACTGGAGATGTGGCATAGCACCCATAGAGGTCCTGTCATTGTCAGGTACAGCCTCAGCCATATATAACCAAGTGCCATGTCATTGTACTGGCATTGAGGGCGGGACCTCATCGAAACAAACTGCTGACTCGACCATTTGAGAATGGAGAGGGGTCCTTAACTAAATGGAGGAACGTGATAGCATCAGGTAGACCTTAAAGGTTTGTCTCCAACTGTAGCAAGAGGAACTTCAAGTAAAGGGTTTCACACAAGATTTTCACCTCAAGTATCTAATGACATTTGAGTCATTTCATTGTACAAAGTATCAACAAAAAATAAATCACACATTATTGTATAAAAAAAAATAATAATAATTATACAGCCCATTATACTTCTTACATCAGCTGATATCTCAAAGTGCTGTACAGAAACCCAGCCTAAAACCCCAAACAGCAAGCAATGCAGGTGTAGAAGCACTGTGGCTAGGAAAATGGGGGGGTGGCCAGTCCTCTTCTGGCTGTGCCGGGTGGAGATTATAACAGAACATGGCCAAGATGTTCAAATGTTCATAAATGACCAGCATGGTCTAATAATAATAATCACAGTAGTTGTCGAGGGTGCAGCAAGTCAGCACCTCAGGAGTAAATGTCAGTTGGCTTTTCATAGCCGATCATTAAGAGTATCTCTACCGCTCCTGCTGTCTCTAGAGAGTTGAAAACAGCAGGTCTGGGACAGGTAGCATGTCCGGTGAACAGGTCAGGATTCCATAGCCGCAGGCAAAACAGTTGAAACTGGAGCAGCAGCACGGCCAGGTGGACTGGGGACAGCAAGGAGTCATCATGCCATGTAGTCCTGAGGCATGGTCCTAGGGCTCTGGTCCTCCGAGAGAGAGAGAGAGAGAAAGAGAGAATTAGAGAGAGCATACTTAAATTCACACAGGACACCGGATAAGACAGGAGAAGTACTCCAGATATAACAGACTGACCCTAGCCCCCCGACACATAAACTACTGCAGCATAAATACTGGAGGCTGAGACAGGAGGGGTCAGGAGACACTGTGGCCCCATCCGATGATACCCCCGGACAGGGCCAAACAGGCAGGATATAACCCCACCCACTTTGCCAAAGCACAGCCCCACACCACTGGAGGGATATCTTCAACCACCAACTTACCATCCTGAGACAAGGCCGAGTATAGCTCACAAAGATCTCCGCCACGGCACAACCCAAGGGGGGGTGACAACCCAGACAGGAAGATCACATCAGTGACTCAACCCACTCAAGTGACGCACCTCTCCTAGCGACGGCATGGAAGAGCACCAGTAAGCCAGTGACTCAGCCCCTGTAATAGGGTTAGAGGCAGAGAATCCCAGTGGAAAGGGGAACCGGCCAGGCAGAGACAGCAATGGCGGTTCGTTGCTCCAGAGCCTTTCCGTTCAACTTCACACTCCTGGGCCAGACTACACTCAATCATATTGTACTCTTAATGCATCAATTAACCAACGTTTACACAGAGCCTTCAACTGCATTTGTTGATGAAGAATGTTGTCAAGATATTTTATAAAATATTGAAGAATGGTAGACGATTGGACTGAATTGGTAGTTGACACATTTTCTCATATTCCAGCTATCATCCTATTCTCTTGCCGTATAGCCATTTAATACATTTTCTCATGGCGCATTCATGAATCTCTCTATAGATGCATTGTAATGCTGGTCATGAGACGTAGTGTCACGCAATTAGACTTTCTATTGTGCAGTACACGGCTTCACACAATAGCTCCCCATGACACACAAATTAAATCTGTCTAGGTGCTAGCATTTGTCCACTTAATTGAATCTGAAGAGCCTGCCACATGGAGTTGGTAAAAAGGGACTGCTTCAATGTTAAGTATAATCACCATTTTCTCCCAGAATACTCATTCTTTGTGGCATTGTTATGACGGGCGATTTCACCTCTGGCCAGATGCTATTGTATCTTTCATGTCTGACTTCTGCATGTCGTGCGGAGAGGGCAGGTTTGCAGCCAACTTGCAATGAACCCTTGTTTTCATTAACCTCGGGCAGTGAGTGTTTTGTGCATTTGCCACTTTGAATTCAAGAGATAAAAAGCTTTATACTCCTCCTCCTCCTCCCCCAGCAAACATTTAAATATTTGTGTTGAATGAAACTATATATTAGAGTATACATAATGATAATATACACCAACATATATTTCTTCCAAATAGGGATTATCTGGTCTAAAATTGAAATTAAATGAGGAAGTATAGCTGGATTAAAACAAGCAGGAGTGAGGGGAGCTTTTGCTCACCTTGCAAGTTTGGTTTAGTCTTTTGAGAAACCTGGCTCAAACTACTGCTTGAGGGGCACTTAAAGGGGAGGTTCCGTATTTTGAAACTCAATTTTTTGTTTCAAATATTTTTATTAAACACACACAAGAATGGTGTATAGGTATACATGACAGGTATACAATTCTTATCTAAACATAAAAGAGCAGACAGGAACAACAAGACCCAGAGTTCTGGGTGCAGTACAAATAATACCAAACACGACATACAAAACAAGGACACGTAGAAAGAAAGAGGGAAGATGTCCCCCCTATCCCCCATCCCCCCTCCCAACTGCTCGGGTGGTAGGGCCAGCACACGCTGCCCAAAGGTAGATTAAAATATTACAATCGAGAGTGCGTTAATAAGTACAAATTCACAGCGCCGACTCGTCCAAGTAGGAGAGGAAAGGCTGCCAGATTTTATCAAATGTTGATAATTTATTGTTCAGAATACATCTAATTTTTTCTAAGTGTACAGTGTTTGCCAATTCACTGAGCCATAATTTGGTAGAGGGCGCTTCCCTCCTTTTCCAAAACAACAAGATTAGTTTTTTTGCCGAGATGAGACCATACGAGATTAGTTGTTTTTGGGGGTTGGTTAATCCGTTTAGGGACTCAGATACTCCCAGGATTATCAGAAGCGGGTCTGGATCTATTGACGTCTCCAAAACTTCAGAGAGGATCCTAAAAATTCCACACCAATAACCATGCAAGCTAGAGCATAGGGCAAAGCAGTGGAGTAGTGTACCCTGCGTAGCCTGACATTTATCACATGTAGGGGATGTGTCAGGAAATATCCTATGCAGTTTAGTTTTGGAAGAGTGTAATCTGTGTAATACCTTGAATTGTATGAGACGATGTCTGGAATTAATGGAGCATGTGTGGATATACTCCAAGTTCTCTTCCCAGTCTGCCACTGCGATGTCAGTCCCTAGTTCTTCCTCCCATTTTGCCTTGATGGCATCAGTAGAAGGTGTGCTAACAGATTGAAAAGCATCATATAGACGCGATATCAGTTTATCTGAGGTGGGGCATATTTTTATGCATCCGTCAAACATGGAAGGTTTATCATTCCCAAATGTTGGGAGGTGTTTTCTAACGTAGTCTCTAATTTGTAGGTATCTGAAAAAATTACTTCTGAGAAGATTATAAGTTTCCCTCAGCAGCTCAAAGGAAGCAAAGGTCCCTTCTATGTATAAATCCCCTATGGTACTTATCCCCAACTCTCCCCATCGCTCAAAGGTGTTATCAAGGTTAGAAGGGGCAAAGGAGGGATTCCTGGCGACAGGGAGCATGAATGACATTGGTCTGAGCTCAAAGTGGACTTTAATTTGCTTCCAGATTCGGACTGTGCTATGTATTATAGGATTGTTACAATAAAGTGACATCTCCAGATTGACAGGCGACAAAATCACAGCGCCAATAGAGAAGGGGTGACACTCCTCACGCTCCATACTAAGCCAGCTGGATGCCGGGAGTACGTCATCCAACAGAAACGTAACAATGCGGAGGTTAGCGGCCCAATAATAAAATATCAAATTTGGGATAGACAATCCTCCTTCCATCTTGGATTTACAGAGGTGTTTTTTACCTATCCTGTGTGTTTTATAATCCCAGATGAAAGGATTGATAATTGAGTCCAGTTGTTTATGAACAGATTTAGGTATGAATACTGGGATGTTCTGATATAGGTAGAGCAGTTGTGGGAGGAAGACCATTTTAATGGCATTAATTCTTCCGAGCAGAGAAATTGGGAGAGTTCTCCAAAATAGTATGTTTGCTTTGAGTTTTTGTATCAGAGAGGGGACATTCTCTTTAAATAGTAAGGAGTATTGTTTGGTAACTACAATTCCTAGGTAGGTACATTTTTCTGAAGATAACTTAAATGGGAGATGTTCTAGCCAGGAGGTATTTTGCGACCGTACGGGCATTAATTCACTCTTGTTCCAATTTATTCTGTATCCCGAGAAGGTACCAAACAAATTGGTCACATCAAGAATAGCTGGGATACTAGCCTGGGGTTCTGTTACATAGAGGAGGATGTAATCTGCGTATAGGGAGATCTTATTTAGAGTATCTTTAGTATTATAGCCGTGTATTGCTGCATGAGATCTAATCGTCTGAGCGAGCGGTTCGATAATTAGGGCGAAGAGCATAGGCGACAGTGCACAACCCTGCCTTGTCCCCCTGTTGAGGTTAAATCGGGGCGATAATGATTGGTTAGTGAGTATTCTGGCACAGGGGTTCCTATATAAAAGCTGGATCCAATTTATAAAAGCTGGATCCAATTTATGAACCTATCTCCAATATTAAATTTCTGTAGGACCTTGAATAGATAGGGCTACTCAACTTGGTCAAATGCCTTTTCGGCGTCAAGAGATATGACGGTAAGGTCCACGTTGGGTAACCTCTGAGAATACATAATATTGAAGAGGCGCCTGAGATTGAAGAATGAGTTTCTGTTAGGGATAAAGCCGGTCTGATCCGAATGGACCAATTTGCCAATTAAAGTGCTAAGCCTGTTAGCCAGAGTTTTTGCTAAAATCTTTTGGTCTGTATTAAGGAGAGATATTGGTCTGTATGACCCTACCTCTTCTGGATCTTTACCCTTCTTATGTATAACTGTAATGAACGCTTCGTCCAAAGTAGAAGGGAGAGCTCCATCCTTATTGGCCTGAATCAACATTTTGTGCAGATAGGGGGAGAGCATGTTGCTGGATGTTTTATAGAATTCACCAGGGTATCCATCTGGGCCCGGGGTCTTGCCACTCTTTAGAGATTTAATTGTTTCTCGAATTTCATCAAGAGATATTTCCTTATTCAGGAAGTTAGAATCTTCCTGGTTCAGGGCAGGGCAGGGTTAGGATCCGCTTTAGATGTATATAGAGTCTCATAAAACTGCCGGAATCTTTCATTGATGTCTTTGGGGGAAGAGAGTAATTCCCCAGATGCAGATTTAACCCTGTGAATCATTCGGTCACTCACATTTTTTCAAAGTTGTCTGGCGAGTAATTTATGTGGTTTGTCACCAAACTCAAAATATTTTTGCTTGGCATAGAGAAAAGATTTAGCAATTTTAGCTGAGAGAATCTGATTATATTCAAATTTTAAAGAGGTATTTTTTTATGCTTCTCCATAGATGGGTGGCTGGCATTCTCCCTATCCAGTAAGTGAATTTGTCCCTCTAGTTCTTCCAGTTTTCCTCTGTTTTGCCTACTCCTGAAAGGAGATGATACAGCCTCTCAGATAAGCCTTCAGTGTTTCCCACAATAATGCTGGGGAGGTCTCTGTGTTGTCGTTGGTATCAAAGAAAAATGTAATTTGGTCTTTAAGATATTCACAGAATGTTGGTTCTGGGAGGAGCTGAGGATTCAACCTCCAGACCCTCTCATTTGGTACAATGTCACCCAATCTCAGGGAGAAGGTGAGTGGACTGTGGTCCGAGATTATAATATCATGATACCTCACATTACAGGTATAGGGGAGTAGTCTAGCATCCAACAAAAAGTAGTCAATTCGAGTGTAAACCTTGTGAACATGAGAGTAAAGGGAGTATTCCCTACCCGTAGGGTTAGCGATCCTCCATATATCAAATAAGTTTGAATTTTTATGTAGGTATTCAAAAATTCGCTTGAATAGGAGGTAGGGGTTTGCCAGGTAGAGGATCTATCCAAATATTGGTCTAGCACACAGTTAAGGTCCCCTCCAATGACCAGGTTAGTATGGGAGATATCTGGAATCAGGGCAAGGACTCTTTTGAAAAAAGAGGGGTTGTCAATGTTTGGCCCATAGATATTTAGTAGAGTTACTGAGGTAGAGTGGATTTCTCCTATTGCGATCACATACCGACCCTCTTTATCCGCAATAGTGGTTTTATGTAGAAAGGGAATTCCTTTCCGTACCAGAATCGCTGTGCCTCTCGTTTTGGCAGAGAAGTTAGAGTGATACACTTGCCCCACCCACCTACACTTAAGTGGGCCGGCAGCGTAGCCTAGTGGTCAGAGCGTTGGACTAGTAACCGGGAGGTTGTGAGTTCAAACCCCCGAGCTGACAAGGTACAAATCTGTCGTTCTGCCCCTGAACAGGCAGTTAACCCACTGTTCCCAGGCCGTCATTGAAAATAAGAATGTAAGAATGTGTTCTTACTTGCCTGGTTAAATAAAGGTAAAATAAAAAAAATAAAGTCTGCTATGAGAGTTATTCTTCAGATGGGTTTCTTGCAAAAATATAATATAATATCAGACGAGAGTGCTTTCAAGTGGTTAATTGGTTTGTTTAAACCCTTGACATTCCAGGAAGTGAATGTAAGCCCCGCCCTCCTCTCGTTTGTAGTTCCTATGGTGGCCTGCATACCATGTAACTTGATAAAAAGGTAAGAAAGCGCACCAAACCATCACGATCAGCATCTACACCCGAGCAGTATCCAACCCACCCCTCCCCCCTGCAAGCACCTTTACTTCCCACCCTGTTCCCCTAATTTCCCCAACACTTACCCCCCCCCCATCAACCCACATTTAACAGGCATGTACAAACAGGAGAGAAAAAAAATATTTTTAAAATAATAAACACATTGTCTGGCCGATGCCAAAAAAGCACGGCGCGACCTCGAACAAGAGGTAAAACAAAAATAAAATCCCAACTATACGTTCACCTCTCACTATCCTAGAACTTCTACTAACATATGAACTGAGGAGGCTCCCGCGAGTTAAGTGTTCAGTTAGCATCTAATAAACCTAAACCGAATAAGTTGCAACTTAAACGTATTGCGCATTTAAGCATCATCCTGGGTCAATCCCATAGATAAGCAAGATATAGCCTCAAGATAATATTGCTAAGCACTGCCGGTCAAAAAATAAACCATCCGCAACCGACATAGTCAGCCGTACCTTTACATACTGTGGGTGAGGAGATCGGAACAAGGATTTGTTAAATTAAACGTTCCCCCATAAAGAAAATATGTTTAATAAAAAATAAATAAAAATATATACCTTGTGTATATATATATATATACACACACATACACACATACATACATACACATACATATATATATATATATATGTATGTGTATGTATACACATACATATATGTGTGTATATATATATATATATATATATATATATATATATATATATATATATATACACACACATACATACACACACACACACACACATATATATATACATACATACATACACACACACACATACATACATATACATGTATGTATACATACCCACACAAAAAAATCATATATAGAAATATATATTTAAAGAATATGTATATACATCCATATGCACACATACACATACAAACATTCATACCCCAGAATAACAATCTACACTGATTTAAAATATACACATACATAATACTAAAATGCTAAGAGAAAATAGTAATAAAGTACAAATAGTGATTATATGTACGCACACCTACACATACATAAGCACTAGAGAGGGCTGGTGGGACTCTAGTCGGGAGAGAGGCCCACGGCCAGACAAAGGCAGAACGGCACAAAACATCAACTTGCAACCAGGCGTCAACTTGCAGTCCCCTGCAAGCAATAAATAAATGGTATGGTAGTAAGAGTGATGTAAGGATTGTAAAATAAATAACGAAACAAAACAAAAGTGGGGGAATATAAGTATATCCGTCCGAAGGTGTCAGTGATCAAACCTGGAAGTAAAAAATATGCATCGCTGAGCACAGCCGGGATGAAAGTGAATTTAACGTTAAATGAGAGCTCTGACCGCCATCCATTGGTCTTACATGCTCGGTAGCCCTTGTTGAGCCCGTTTAATACGTTTTCACCCAATATGGTATAGTATGGATTCGAGTCCATGAGCAGATCCTAACACGCAATAACAAGGCACTCTAACCTGTACGGGGGATTGGTGTATATCCCCGGATAAACTTCTCTGCGTCCAAAACCGAGGAGAGCCAAATCTTCTCACCGGAAGGCGGGGTAATTCTTAGTCTTGCAAGGAAGATTAAGGCTGAGCGAAGATGGAGTTTGTAGAGTTTGGTCATGACATCTCTGTCGTCGGCGTGATGCTTTGCCACATCGGGCGCATAATCCTCATAGACACGGAATGGATGCCCTTTATGTGACAGGTTGCCCCTCATTCGAGCTTCACGCAGGATAAGATCCTTGGTCTTGAAACTGTGACAACAGATTATTACTGGGCGAGAACGTTGGCCCGGTCCAGGCACTGGGACAAGGGAGCGATGTGCGCGGTCCAGCTGGGGATCCGAATCCAAAACATCCGATCCCATTGCATCCTTCAATAGCTTGGCGAAGAAGTCGGTAGGGCGAGAGCCCGCCTCTATCCCCTCTGCCAGACCAACAACGCGAAGGTTATTACGTCTGGATCGGCCCTCCAGGTCCACCACTTTCACAGAAAGCCTCTGCACAGTATCCTGCAATGACGTGCATAGCTTCTCTAACTCGTCGATCCTACCAGCGTTGAATTCAGAAGCTTTCCCAAGGTCCACAATACTCTGGCCATGCGAAGCGACCGTTCGAATGACGCTCTCGATTTTGGTGTCCAGCTCAGCAATAGTGGCCTTAAGATCCTCAGCTATAGCAACACGTAGCTCCCCCAAAGCCCGGGTGAGTTCTGTAAGTGTCACGTTGTTGCATGTGCCTCCCGCCATGTCTGTCTCGTTGTTTAATGGGGAGTAGGCCTCCGCTGTGGATTTATTGTCCTTTGGTCGCTTATTACTCTGCATTTTCATATAAAAAGTTACAATCTTGTATTAGAAAGAAACGTTTGTTGTAAAAAGTGCCATAAAGTAGGTTAAATTAGATTATTTCGCAAAAAAGTTGCAGGAGCCTCTCACGCACAACCGTTCACTCCAACATGCTAGCTCCGCCCCCTTGAAACTCGATTTTAGTTGGTTCCTCACGCTGAGATTAGACTAGAGGCCAGGGGGGAGAGTATACCATGGTTTGCTTTTCTTTAACTCGGTCACAACAAACTTCAGCTACTTTCAGGGTGAAGAACCATCTAATATGAAGTTCTAACATACTGATCTTCCTCTTTAAACGAACGGTTCGAAGTTACTGAAACCATATAAGTCCTGCTCATAATTCTTATGATGAATTGGTCTATAGGAAGAGGAACGATCACAGAGTTCAGACCTGTCTCCTCTAGTAGCACTTTACCACAACTGTTAGCTCATCAGTGTCAACCGTCTCCCATGGAACCCACTACATGTCCGTGCATAAGCAATGTTTTATTGCCGTTAGATAAATATCCCTCCCACAGATATTGCTTGACCAGTACATTTTTTTTTCCCGCTTGGCATTGAAACGTACGTTTAAGATACTGCTAGTTTAGTGCAAGGACAGAAAAGCTTGGTTTGGGGAATTTGAGCATTTACGTGATGTTCAGGTTTATAATAGAGGGAAAACAACTTCACTGTATTTCAGATTTAGGGTTACATTGTTAATATGTATGTCAAGGTAATAATGTTTTACAAAGTGAAACTTCCTATGTGTAATATCATAGGCCTACACTTCATTTCCATATGACATAATTGATAAACATCATACTACAAGCCACACCCATCACACAAGGTAAGGTAAACACATTATTTTGACGCTGTGGTTGATTTCCCTGTGAAACAGGCTTAAGTCTAATTGAGATGAAGACAATTAGTTCAAAGACGCACCTTAGAGCCCCCAAAGTTTGTTTCTCAACTATTGCTAATTCAAATACGGAGCTAATTTATGGAGTAGCGGTGTATGGAGTTATAGATGTGAAGCTAGAAACAACGCTCTCTCAGGAGGACTGATTTATCTCACGTTATCACAGGAAGTCGAGGTCTGCACCTTCAACAGGAGAGCCAATTATTCAAGTTCAAGCTAAACACTTTTGACTAAGTTGGACCTCTGGGATTTCTCAAGACAGTAATAACAAATAATTGGTTGTATTACCACAGATTTCCCACAAAGAAAGTTGGCACTACTCACTTGATACACTCTTGCTGGGATGGAATTTCAGTCTATTAAAATCTCTTTTTAAATGTGAATTGCGGTAGTTTATTCTCACAATCACCCATTGGTTGTGTTTCCCATAAAGCTTGTAATTGTGTTAGACTAGTTATTAATGTATGGAGAGTAAACAATCATGCCATATTGTTTGCAGTAAAGTCTGGATTAAGAAGAGGGAGATAAAGCTGGCAGTTGAAGAAGAAAACTGAAGGATATGGTGGTATGTTTCAAGTTTGTTAAACAAAATCTCTAAATCTCAGAGACATCTTCACCTTCCTAGAGTAGCTCCAAATGAGCCAGTAACAGTTCCAATAAATAATAAATAAGTTCCAATAAATAAGTAACAGTTCCAAAGCAATTGACTTCAGACAATTTCCAAGACAAAACTATCAATATCACGACTGCACTCTAAATACCACTACACACTATTATACTATTAAAGCTTTCTTAGAAACACAACCCTTTTACCATTCCAAATTGAGTTTTTTTGACCATGTTTTCTATTGGAGATGGCTGTGGAGCAGAGAGAGACCTGCTGAAGGTAGTCATTTTGAGCCATGCCTCGGGAGCAAACAGTTCTGCATTGAACAAATGTATACTTAGCTAGCAAGGAAATTGTACTTTTCTCAATGAGCGGGCCCAACTTGGCGGCTGTGGGGATCGAACCTTTTTCATTTCAGATTGAGCCTCTGTTAATTCACGGCTCAATCTGCACTCTCCCACCGATGCATTTCATTTTAGGCACAGAGATAGGGGTTAGAACTAGCTATGACGACCTATGGCGAATGTGTTTGGCTGTGTGTAATAACAGTCATTAACATTAACCAAAGCTCTCAGAGGTTTGGACGTACAGTAATCTATATTAATCAAGCTTTATACAACTGCTGTTCCAATAATACAACAGGATATTAAATGCGAATTCTTAAAGTAAATGGCCATAATGGCATTAAGTAATTACCTAACCTGCAGCTTCCACCTTGCTTCCCAAATGGCACCCTATTCCCTAGATAGCTCACTACTTTTGACCGGAGCCCAAAAATAGTGCACTATATAGGGAATAGGGTGCTCTTTGGAATGGAACACCGGCATAATAAATATAATGACTGTTGGGGTTACACAATTGGCATCCCTATAATGTCCCTATAATGTGCGAGCAGGAAAGTAGCCTATGTCCCCCGCCACCCCAGGAAACATAGAGCTGGATGCTGCAGCCAAATATCTCATCATAGCCAAGATGAGCCAGGCATGGTGTTATACCCAGACATTAACCCAGGCACGTCTACAATTTTCTCAGGCTGACACTTTAATTAAGCTAATCCTGCATGCATGCAAAATCTCCCGTTCTCCCTCCTCCTCCTCCCTCTGGTACGAGGTGTGTGGGAGACACGCCATATTCCTGTGCTCTGCCCAATACCCATGGTCTGCATCACAAACAGAGAGTATTTTTACTGGTGTAAAAGGGGGGAGAACACATAGCCATCCCTTATGCCCCCAACCTGAGAGAGAGACTGGGGGAGTGAAAGATAGGGGAAGTGAGAGAGACAGAGGGATTGAGACGGAGGGAGTGAGAAGGACTGAGAGGGAGAACAAAAAGTGTGACGACATGGTGTCTATCCACACATATTCCCATCATTCCCACATTGGGAGAGGGACACAAAAGTGCCACGGGGAACGCTACTGTTCTACTAAACAACTCAGTCGTGTTCCTAAGGCGATGGCCGTTCGCTTGGTAGGCTATCCTAACTGTTCCGATGGCTAATAGATGTCGTAATGCATTCCAGTGTTCCCTACCGCCAAGCTAGCCTCTAAATTCCAAGTGGAAAAGTTGGAGCCAATCGCTCTTAAACGATCGCTTTCCCATCTTAATGGTAATATCTTAGGCGATGGATTTGATTCCGTTCCCTCCGCCATGATTTTTATTGATTAGGCCGATAATTGCAACTACACTTGACATTGTCCAACAGTCTGAGAAATATGTATTTTTTTAATATGAAGAACAGTGTTCATCAGTTGGTACTGTGTTGATGAATGTCATCAATAGCTATGATACATTTATTTTATTTCACCTTTATTAAACCAGGTAGGCTAGTTGAGAACAAGTTCTCATTTGCAACTGCGACCTGGCCAAGATAAAGCATAGCAATTCGACACATACAACAACACAGAGTTACACATGGAATAAACAAAACATAGTCAATAATACAGTAGAACAAAATAAAATAAGAAGTCTATATACAGTGAGTGCAAATGAGATAAGATAAGGGAGTTAAGGCAATAAATAGGCCATGGTGGCAAAGTAATTACAATATAGCAATTAAACACTGGAATGGTAGATGTGCAGCAGATTAATGTGCAAGTAGAGATACTGGGGTGCAAGATAAATAAATAAATACAGTATGGGGAAGGGGTAGGTAGATAGACAGATGGGCTGTTTACAGATGGGCTATGTACAGGTGCAGTGATCTGTGAGCTGCTCTGACAGCTGGTACTTAAAGCTAGTGAGGGAGATATGAGTCTCCAGCTTCAGAGATTTATGCAGTTCGTTCCTGTCACGCCCTGACCTGAGAGAGCCTGTTTATGTCTCTATTTTGGTTTGGTCAGGGTGTGATTTGGGTGGGCATTCTATGTTTTGATTTCTATGTTTCTTTATTTCTATGTTTTGGCCGGGTATGGTTCACAATCAGGGACAGCTGTCTATCGTTGTCTCTGATTGGAAATGACACTGAGGTAGCCCTTTTGCCCTCCTTCGCATTAGGTACTTGACCTTGTTCGTGGCACTATAGCCCGCTTAAGCGTCACGGTTGTTTTATATTGTTTATTGTTTTGTTGGCAACATTAGAAATAAAGTCATTTACACTCACCATGCTGCACTTTGGTCGACTTCTTACCACGCCCGTGACAGTTCCAGTCATTGGTAGCAGAGAACTTGAAGGAAAGACGACCAAAGGAGGAATTGGTTTTGGGGGTGACCAGTGAGATATACCTGCTGGAGCGCATGCTACGAGTGGGTGTTGCTATGGTGACCAGTGAGCAGTGATAAGGCGGAGCTTTACCTAGCAGAGTCTTGTAGATGACCTGGAGCCAGTGGGTTTGGCGATGAGTATGAAGCGAGGGCCAACCAACGAGAGCGTACAAAAACGGTGACAAAACGGATGGCCCTGTGATAGACTGCATTCAGTTTGTTGAGTAGAGTGTTGGAGACTATTTTATAAATGACATCACCGAAGTCGAGGATGAGTAGGATGGTCAGTTTTACGAGGGTATGTTTGGCAGCATGAGTGAAGGATGATTTGTTGCGATATAGGACGCTGATTCTAGATTTCATTTTGGATTGGAGATGCTTAATGTGAGTCTGGAAGCAGAGTTTACAGTCTAACCAGACACCTAGGTATTTGTAGTTGTCCACGTATTCTAAGTCAGAACCGTCCAGAGTAGTGATGCTGGACGGGCGAGCAGGTGCAGGCAGTGATCGGTTGAATAGCATGCTATTAGTTTTACTTGCATTTAAGAGCAGTTGGAGGCCACGGAAGGAGGATTGTATGGCATTGAAGCTCATCTGGAGGTTAGTTAACACAGTGTCCAAAGAGGGGCCAAAAGTATACAGAATGGTGTTGTCTGCGTAGAGGTGTATCAGAGAATCACGAGCAGCAAGAGCAACATCATTGATGTATTAGGAGAAGAGAGTCGGCCCGAGGGTTGAACCCTGGGGCACCCCAATAGAGACTGCCAGAGGTCTGGACAACAGGCCCTCCAATTTGATACACTGAACTCTATCGGAGAAGTAGTTGGTAAACCAGGCGAGGCAATCCTTTGAGAAACTAAGGGTTTCGAGTCTGCCAATAAGAATGTGGTGATTGACAGAGTCGAAAGCCTTGGCCAGGTCGATGAATACGGCTGCACAGTAATGTCTCTTATCGATGGCGGTTATGATGTTGTTTAGAACCGTGAGCGTGGCTGAGGTGATCCCATGACCAGCTCTGAATCCAGATTGCATAGTGGAGAAGGTACGGTGGTATTCGAAATGATCAGTAATCTGTTTGTTAACATGGCTTTCAAAGACATTAGAAAGACAGGCTAGGATAGATATAGGTCTGTAGCAGTTTGGGTCTAGAGTGTCAACCCCCTCGAAGATCAGCTATCTGGATTGGGTGAAGGAGAAATGGTGGGGGATTTGGCGGATTGCTGTGGAGGGTGCCGGGCAGTTGACCGGGGTAGGGGTAGCCAGGTGGAAAGCATGGCCAACCGTAGAGAAATGCTTGTTGAAATTCTCAATTATAGTGGATTTATCGGTGGTGACAGTGTTTCCTAGCCTCAGAGCAGTGGGCAGCTGGAAGGATGTGCTCTTATTCTCCATGGACTTTACAGTGTCCCAGAACTTTTTTGATTTGGTACTACAGGATGCAAATTTCTGTTTGAAAAAGCTAGCCTCAGCATTCCTAACTGCCTGTGTATACTTGTTCCCAACTTCCCTGAAAAGTAAGCATATCACGGGGGCTAATCAATGTTAATGCAGAACGCCACAGGATGTTTTTGTGCTGGTCAAGGGTAGACAGGTCTGGAGTGAACCAAGGACAATATATATTCCTAGTTTTTTTTTATTGAATGGGGCATGCTTATTTAAGATGGTGAGGAAGGCACTTTTAAAGAATAGCCAGGCAACATCTACTGACGGGATGAGGTCAATGTCATTCCAGAATATCCCGGCCAGGTCGATTAGAAAGGCCTGCTCGCAGAAGTGTTTTAGGGAGCGTTTGACAGTGATGAGGGGTGGTCATTTGGTCGCAGACCCATTACGGATGCAGGTAATGAGGCAGTGATCTTGATTGAAAACAGCAGAGGTGTATTTGGAGGGCGAGTTAGTTAAGATGACATCTAAGAGGGTGCCCGTGTTTATGGATTTGGAGTTGTACCTGGTAGGTTCATTGATAATTTGTGGGAGATTGAGGGCATCAAACTTGGATTGTAGGATGGCCGGGGTGTAAAGCATGTCCCAGTTTAGGTCACCTAGTAGCACGAGCTCAGAAGATAGATGGGGGGCAATCAATTCACATATGGTATCGAGGGCACAGCTGGGGGCAGAGGGAGGTCTATAGCAAGCGGCAACAGTGAGAGACTTGTTTCTGGAAAGGTGGATTTTTAGAAGTAGAAGCTCGAATTGTTTGGGTACAGACCTGGATAGTAAGACAGAACTCTGCAGGCGATCTTTGCAGTAGATTGCAACACCGCCCCCTTTGGCAGTTCTATCTTGTCGGAAAATGTTATAGTTAGCAATGGAGACTTCAGGGTTTTTGGTGGTTTTCCTAAGCCAGGATTCAGACACGGCTAAGACATCCGGGTTGGCAGAGCATGCTAAAGCAGTGAGTAAAACAAACTTAGGGAGTAGGCTTCTCATGTTAACATGCATCAAACCAAGGCCTTTATGGTTACAGAAGTCAACAAATGAGAACACCTGGGGAGTGGGAGTGGAGCTAGGCACTGCAGGACCTAGATTAACCTCCACTTCACCAGAGGAACAGAGGAGAAGTAAGATAAGGGTACGGATAAATGCTATACGAACTGGCCATCTAGCACGTTCGGAACAGAGAGTAAAAGGAGCACGTTTCTGGGCACGATAGCATAGATTCAAGACATAGTGTACAGACAAAGGTAAGGTAGGATGTGAGTACATTAGAGGTAAACCTAGGCAGTGAGTAATGATGAGAGAGACATAGTCCCTAGAGACGTTTAAAACAGGTGATGTCATCGCATATGTAGGAGGTGGAACAACATGGTTGGTTAAGGCATATTGAGCAGGGCTAGAGACTCTACAGTGAAATAAGACAGTAATCACTAACCAGGACAGTAATGGACGAGGCATATTGATACTAGAGAGAGGCTTGCATAACCAAGTGAACATATGTGTCCAGTGAGTGGTTGGGCTGACTGGGGACACAGTGATTCAGACAGTTAGCAGGCCGATGCTGACACGCTAACAGTTAGTAGGCCGAGGCTAAACAAGCTAACAGTTAGCAGACCGGGCTAGCAAGCAGTTAGCAGGGGCTAGCAGTTAGCAGACCGGGGCTAGCAACCTAGAAGTTAGCAGACCGGGGCTAGCCTATGGGGGACGTCGCGATGGGGGTAAGTCTCTTTTTGCACCTTCGTGCGGTGACGTCGATAGACCAGTCGTGGAATTAGTAGGGATCCAAGTAGCTCTAGGTACTGTAGCTAGCAGTCCAAGCTGGTTAGCAGAATGGGCCTTCTGCGGCAGATTATGTCAGTATTCCAGTCGTAGAGGATCGGTGGGGTCCGGATATTGTAGCCCAGGAGTGAGCCGGTAGATGGGTCTAGCATGGGCTAGGCCCAGGCTTGATGGTGCTAGTTCCGGAATGGAAACATTAGCCAGGAGTAGTCAACCCGGGTTGCGGTTAGCTGGCTGTGATGATCCAGATGAAAAGGTTCAGAGTTTGTGGTAGGAATTCGGGGATATGGAGAGAAAAATAGATCCGGTATGTTCTGGTTTGAAACGCGTTGTACGAACTGGCAAGAGCTTTCCGAGCTAAAGGTTAGCTGATGACCGCTAGCAGTGTTTATCTGACTGATAGCTCGTAGCTAGTTAGCTAGCTAGCTTCAGTTGAGGTATTCCAGTTCAGAGGTAAATAGAAATACTTTTGGGGAAAAAACAGATCCACACCACATTGTGTGAGGTGGGTTGCAGGAAAGTATTTAGAAGTTTTTTTTTGAAAGAACGTGAAAAAAAAGATATATACACATGGGACGAGACAAGACAAAGACAAAGATGTCTGACTGCTAAGCCATCTTTGAATTTAAATGCACTACTGCAATGACATTCAACATTCTCTTCCAGAACATACGACTATGTAAAGGACTTGGAACTGTGAAGCAAACTATTTGACCTCTCTAACTGCAGTACAAGCAGATAAACACATGGATATGCTCATACACACTGAAATAAGTAATGCACATTTAGTAACGATAGGTGAAATAAAATGATTATATGCATGGCAGCACCAAAACAGATGCAAAATAAATCATAGCAGGTCAATCTAAAATAGTATTCTTTTAATGCAGAGATGGGCAACTTTTAAAGTTGTGGGGGCCATCATGAAGCGCTCATCATGAGGGGCTGCAGCGGCTCGCAGGTCTGCGTACCAACATCCATGCCCACACATGCAATCAGAACTGGCCCTAAATTTTGTAGGGGGGGACCCCACCTTGCAGGCAAAACATTGACGTCTTGCTAGCAGACAAATTAAACAACTTCTTTGCGCACTTTGAGGAGAATACAGTGCCACGACACGGCCCGCTACCAAAGACTGTGGGCTCTCCTTCAACGTGGCCGACGTGAGTAAAAATGTAAACGTGTAAACGCTCGCAAGGCTACCGGCCCAGACGCCATCCCTAGCAGCGTCCTCAGAGCACGTGTGTTTACGGACATATTCAATCAATCCCTATCCCAGTCTGCTGTCCCCACATGCTTCAAGATGGCCACCATTGTTCCTGTTCCAAAGGAAGCCAAGGTAACTGAACTCAATGACTATCACCCCGTAGCACTCACTTCCGTCATCATGAAGTGCTTTGAGAGACTTGTCAAGGATCATATCATCTCCACCCTACCTGCCACTTTAGACCCACTTCAATTTGTTTACCGCCCCAATAGGTCCACAGTCGATGCTATCGCCATCACACTGCACACTGCCCTATCACATCTGGACAAGAGGAATACCTATGTAAGAATGCTGTTCATTGACTACAGCTCAGCATTCAACACCATTGAACCTTCCAAACTCATCATTAAGCTTGAGTCCCTGGGTCTCGACCCCACCCTGTGCAAGTGGGTCCTGGACTTCCTAACGGGCTGCCCCCAGGTGGTGAAGGTAGGAAACAACACCTCCACTCCACTGATCCTCAACACTGGGTCCCCACGAGGGTGTATTCTCAGCCCCCTCCTATACTCCCTGTTCACCCATGACTGCGTGGCCATGCATGCCTCTGATACTTAATCATCAAATTTGCAGACGACACAACAGTGGTAGGCTTGATTACCAACAATGACGAGACAGCCTACAGGTACAGGGAGGAGGTGAGGACCCCCGGACTGTGGTGTCAGGAAAATAACCTCTCACTCAGCAAAACAAAAGACATAATTGTGGACTTCAGGAAACAGCAAAGGGAGCACCCCCCAATCCACATCAACTGGACAGCAGTGGAGAAGGTGGAAAGTTTTGTGTTCCTCGGTGTACATATCACCGAAAAACTGAAATAGTCCACACACACAGACAGTGTGATGAGGAAGGCGCAACAGCACCTCTTCAACCTCAGGAGGCTGAAATAATGTGGCTTGTCACCGAAAACCCTCACTAACTTTTCAGGTGCACAATCGAGAGCATCCTATCGGGCTGTGTAACCGCCTGGTACGGCAACTGCACCGCCCACAATCGTAGGGCTCTCCAGAGGGTGGTGCGGTCTACTCAATGCATCACCAGGGGCAAATGAACTGCCCTCCATGACACCTACAACACCTGATGTAAGAGGAAAGCAAAAAAGATCATCAAGGACAATAACCACCTGAGCCACTGCCTGTTCACAGCGCTTCCATCCAGAAGGTGAGGTCAGTACAGGTGCATCAAAACCTGGACAGAGGTTTGAAAAACAGCTTCTATCTCAAGGACATCAGATTGTTAAACAGCCATCACTAGCACAGAGATGCGGCTGCCTACTTACAGACTTGATATCATAGGACACTTTAATAAATGGAACACTAGTCACTTGAATAATGCCACTTTAAGAATGTTTACATATCTCGCATTACTTATCTCATATGTATATACTGTATCCTACACTATCTGTTGCATCTTAGCCGCTCTGTCACAGCTCATCCATATATTTTATACTTATATATTCTTATCCCATTCCAGTACTAGATTGCGTGTATTAGGTTTTGTTGTGGAATTGTTAGGTATTACCTGTTAGACACTGCTGCACTGATGGATATAGAAGTAAAAGCATTTCGCTACACTCGCAATAACATCTGCTAACCATGTGTATGTGACCAATACAATTTGATTTGTTTTGATTTGAAAGCATTTTAGCAGCCCCCATCTTGACAGCGGAGAGAAAGAAAGTTTTAATTTCCTGCAATTCTACAATTTCCTGCAATTTTGCCATGAGGCGTAGTGAAAATTGTGCATTTTTAAAGAAAGTTTGTAGCAAGTTTTAACATGATATCTGAATGAGAGTGACTAGCAAAATCATTGGAGGCCCACTGGAAGGTAATTAGACCATGAATACTCCAAGTCAAGATAACTGACCTGTGTACCTAGAAATACTAGCATTTATATTTAGCTTTATATTCACGTCCACACAGATGTTACAGAAAGCATCACAATTTCTATTTTGTCCTTAGGCTATGAATTATCTATATTTTAATAGTCCTCTATTTGTGCCTCAGAGTTTAACATCTAACTACTCAGCATCGTTACCACTCTGATGGCCGTATGTGAAGTCACATAGTTGAAGCAACCATATGGTTGTAGATGACTGACGTTTCCAATACACAAAAAAAAAACATTTTGAAGTTGCGTTTCTGTTTTGAACTTAACTTGGCTACAAACTCTCTTACATGTGCACTGTCAAAAGCAACCACCTTGGTTGACCATCTAAGATCCGTTGCCATTTCCCAAAAACACAGTTTCTAGAATAGGGCCACAAGGACGACAGATAAGTCCTTCTTCCCTTTGATATACTTCAGTGCCTTTTCTCCATCCCTCCATAGCCCCCATTGTCCCACAGCGTATCGGATGCTAATGTTCACAGCTCTCTCCGTGGCCCACTCAGGAACCCAGCGGCTAGGACCACAAAATCATTAGCATGCGCTTAATAAGAAACCCATCTCCTTGTGTCACCGAGAATTCTTCACCCTGTGGATAAACCATAGGCCACACAGAGGAAGGTGCCACCAAATTTATTTTAAATGACACAGCAATTTCCTGCATTTTAATGCTTCAGATGGGATACCCCGCTTGGTGAGGGAAATGGAATCTGCCACCAGCTGCGTAGAGGGATAGGGATTCTCAGACTGGTCTCAGATAGCTGTTATTTTTTAAGAACATCATTGGTGTAGCGTTCGAAGAGGTTTTCGACCGATAACTGCAATGACATTAGCAACAGATGTGGTGGCGACATAATTTGAAGTCAGTGTAGTCATTTAAAATATAATTGGACATATACTGCATCACATTTGATTTCTGTACGGTATATCAGGTTTGGAAATTCCGTTTCAAATTCCGTTTCAGAGTCAACTGTCAGTTCATTCAACATCAATTGCCAATACTGATATATTTTTCAAATATCTATTGAAAAAGACAGATGAAACAAGTCTGTTTTGTGGAAAAGAACATCAGTCAACACTATTTATACTCAGAAAGAATTATTCTACAGTATGATTGACACATGGCCCTTAAACTGATAAATTAAGTCTGGAACCCCATACAAGCTATCAACTGCAATTGACTCACATGCGGTTTAATATTCAGTAACACATTTATTGGTTGCATTGAAAGTAAGATTGGCAATTCCATGGTAGCAGAATGATGGTGAGACACATTTACTTGAAGAACCGTGCAGATGCACAAACAGCACAAACTGTCACTCTGTTACCTAAGTTTGCTCCTGCACTGTTCTTCAAGTAAATTTGTTTTTTTTTGTAAAGAATTGCTGTGGAAATTGTTAAAGTTGTCCTTGTGCAGAGAGTTGTATGGTTTGTTTAACTTTGCAATCATTGGTTTTTGTTTGACATACATTTTTAGTCCCAGCTGTAATTATGTTACTGTGTGATTGCACAGATGTAAAAAGGGTTAGCTTGGAAAACGTTGGTAGAGCCTGGCTGAAGTACGCATTGTGGTGGGCAAGTAAATTTCATTTATTTTTTGGCATCAGACAAGTCTACTTCTCACTTAAAATGTTGTTTTTAATTAGAACTGTGATTGACAACTCACTGGGCACAGAAGTCAGTTCAACGTCTAGTTTTGATTGAAATTTGGTTGAGTTGTCAACTAACGTGAATTCAACATGAAATTAAATCAGTTTATTTGTCACATGCGCCGAATACAACAGACCTTACAGTGAAATGCTTACTTACAGGCTCTAACCAATAGTGCAAAAAAAGGTGTTAGGTGAACAATAGGAAAGTTAAGAAATAAAACAACAATAAAATGACAGGCTATACACAGTAGCGAGGCTATAAAAGTAGCGAGGCTACATGCAGACACCGGTTAGTCAGGCTGATTGAGGTAGTATGTACATGTAGATATGGTTAAAGTGACTATGCATATATGATGAACAGAGAGTAGCAGCAAAAGAGGGGTTGGGGGAGGCACACAATGCAAATAGTACGGGTAGCCCTTTGATTACCTGTTAAGGAGTCTTATGGCTTGGGGGTAAAAACTGTTGAGAAGCCTTTTTGTCCTAGACTTAGCACTCCGGTACCGCTTGCCATGCGGTAGTAGAGAGAACAGTCTATGACTGGGGTGGCTGGGGTCTTTGACAATTTTTAGGGCCTTCCTCTGACACCACCTGGTGTAGAGGTCCTGGATGGCAGGCAGCTTTGCCCCAGTGATGTACTGGGCCTTACGCACTACCCTCTGTAGTGCCTTGCAGTCAGAGGCTGAGCAATTGCCGTACCAGGCAGTGATGCAACCAGTCAGGATACTGTCGATGGTGCAGCTGTGGAACCTTTTGAGGATCTCGGGACCCATGTCAAATCTTTTTCATTTCCTGAGGGGGAATAGGCTCAAGAACATTAGGTTAAAAGTTGAGTAAAAAAAAAACTAAATTCCCTTATGTTGATGACTTTTTGCAAATTGAATCAGTTGTCCACATTGATTGTCCGCGTTGATTCAACGTCATCTTTGTTGAAAATGACATGGAAACAATGTTGATTCAACCAGTTTTTGCCAACTGGGAATGTACAAATACAGTATAAAGGCATATGCATTCTGACTATTATGGTATTCACTGTTATTCCTTCACTGTTATTCCATTTTTTTTATGAAAACTGCTTGTCTGGCAACAATTTAAGAAATTAAGACCCCTGAGAGAGAAAATAAGTAAATTAAAGGTGTGCAATAGTGAGAGAAAAAAAAACAAAGTGCTCCCTCGCTGTGTTAGTGAATAAAAAAGATCTACTCATTGCGGAACTGTCTCCACAATCAGCTGAAATTACACACACTCCTACACACCCCTGACTGAGAAATTACTATAACAGACGGTCGGAAAAAAACATGACAGCTTATTTTAATTATCTCCCGCTGTCCCCGTCCCCCGTCCCCATGCAGGAGTTGGTTAAACCCGCATTACAGCATTGCATAAAAGTTTAAACTGACTCTTCCTCTCTATTTTTCCCATTAAACTGAGGAAACCAAATTTTCTCATTACAGTGAGTTAGTCACAGCCATTTTTGGTTAGCACAGCAGCTGTACGAGGAAGAGTTTTATCAACATGTATTATGTAAGATTGACTGGGGGGTGAGAGAAAAAAACACTTTGGCCATCAGCTCCCTCGTGGAGAAATGGAGGAATTCAATGCGGGGGTGGTCACGGGCCAGAACCATTCAAATAGGGTCAAAATTGCTGATGCGTCCCATTTACCTTTTGGTAATGGAGTTGTTTGCTGCTGAAACACCCCCATCCTCCCCACCCGCCTTCTCCTTAGAATATTGGGGGCTTAGCTCCATTCACTTTCTGCTGCCCTGGCATTTTATTTTGATTACGTGAATGAAGTACTCCACACAGCTATGCCAAGAATAATTGACACGCTGCCCTAGGAGGTCAAGAAAAAAATATACCCTGAGTCCAACAAGCTTTGTAGCCTACTTATACCCATGGCGAGGCGCCGGCATGTAGAAGGATTGCAGCTGAGCATGGAATGTTATGTGCATTATTGCCGCACATTGCAACAAAAGCTGTCGGGACCTCCCGTAAATCATATTTCCTTTTTCTGTCTGCCACCCAACAGACTGCATTGACGGGGTAATTGATTAGAGCTACCGTAACGTTCACATTTACTCAAACTGTAGATCGTTTGCAAGAAAGTTTTAAGAGAGGTGAGAGTCTTACGACAAGGGTCTAATCTAGGTCGGAAATCTCAAATTGGATGGAACTCCCAGCTCACCTGCTATCAGTGGAGGCTGCTGAGGGGAGGACTACTCTTAATAATGGCTGGAATGGAGTCAATGGAATGGTACAAAAAAATATGATTTTCATGATTTTCCATTCCAGACATTATTATGAGCTATCCTCCCCTCAGCAGCCTCCACTGCCTGGTATGTTGACAGAAAACCACAATCACCCACATTTTGCAGAACCATGTTTTCGTTGTGTTTTGTGTATATTTCGTCATACATACTTTTCCTATTTGCTGGAATTGCAGCCAGAGGTGAAAGTGCTTTTTTTGTTAATGTCCTGGCTGATGAGTGCATTGCAGTAGAGGACTCTCTGAGACTAATAGAGGGGACAGGGGATGAGGTAACCAGTGGCAGGGAAGCATGAACAGATGGCAGGACTGCAGAGGTTGCGATGGGGAGGAGATTGGCAAGAAGCTGAGGTAGTGGTATTAACCTTCAGGTCTTTGAACTGCTAGTGCTACTGGCTGCTACTGTTACCTCTCCAGCTATATGGCCATATACATTATGCCTGGTTTCTCTGTCACTTTCTCTCAACCCATCTGTTTCTCACCATGCGCTTGTAACATTATAGATTAGTGTGGACAAATAGGTGCACACCATACGGTTCAGTCAGAGAGATAATAAACATATCAGATTGAAGAATAGTTCATTCAAACACTGGTAGATGATAGAAAAGCAAGATACAGTATATGATCCAACCGCCGCAGTGAACTTAATGCTTGAAGACTTTCTTGACCAATGAAAAGTTGCTACATATTCTTTACTTGTAAATACACCCATTTTTCTTCTCTCTTTTCACAATTACTTGTAGCTCGATGAATCCTTGTGCCCAGAACGGGGCAGTAATGTGATGTGCATGCACGCCAAGTGTAGCGTTGGGTGCAGTGACAGCTCGTATCTGAGTTTGTCGTCTCGGCTGAGCTCCAAGTCAGTACGATGGTGGACGTCCATATGTAATGTGATCATCCGCCTCATCCAGGGCATGGTGCCTCTCTCCTTACCGGATCAGAGGCTTCGGCTTTCCTCCATTCTGGCAGGTTTGGTCCGGGGGGGAGGTCCTTGTGTTCGCAGAGCCGTGGCTGTCCATTTTGTTTGCCCGACAGGAACACTCTGGTGCACTGTTGTGTGTTTAGTCAGTCTGAGACTTCTGGAAGTGGCGTAGTCTTTTAACGTTGCTTCGTCCCTTCTTCCCTGATGTGTGAAACTGATATGGAGAGATTAATGGTTCTACACAGTCAAAACTGGTTTCCACAGTAAGAGAATAAAATGGGCAAGTAGTGTAGATCAGAGGAATCAAGTTTTATATGAATCATGTTGCATTACAATACATTTACATTGTTAAATTGATGAAATTAATCAATGTTAACAACTGCATCCGACATTAAATACATTTTTAAGAGGATTGAAGCCTAGGCGATCATCATAACTCACTGAATATTTGATAGATACCATTTCATGACAAAGGGTTTTAAAATCTGACAGACACAGGTATTGAAGTCACTGAGATGGGCCAAGGGCGAAATCCAAACGACAAAGGGTGATAGAGAGACTGACAGAGGGTCGTTTTGAGAGTCATGTCAAATTGGGAAAGAGATGAGGTCTTCATCTGAAGACAGAGGGCAAAGATGTAAGGCGTGTAGAGTTTGCTGGAGCAAGTTAACTTCAGGGTGGTTTGAGAAACGAGGAGATGGAAACAGACAAACGTACGACTAGGACCCACATCACAACGTGCTTTATTTGACACATTTTGTTTGTTTTCACAGAAGCTACTTCAGTACTCATATCAGCATTTGCTTGAAAAAGTTTCAGCCAAAATTTTAACTGAGAGAAGCACAATTGGAGCCTGGCAAGCTGTCTTTGTTAAAGAACAGATAAATGAGAAATGACTTGTGTGTGGTGTTGTGACTGGCTGGTTGATTTAATCATTTTGCTGAGTCTTGAGAAACAATAATTAAACATCTGCTCTGTGCATCTGACACGCAGTCTTCAGTGGAAAAATAAGTAAAGTGACAATAGAGTGATTTGATCAAAATGTGTCTTCTGTCTACTGTAAAGTGAACATCTGCCTTGGCAGGTTTATTGAAAGAAATTGGTAATCCAATTGGGGCAATTTCTGTATAATTGTGGAGACCATGAAAGTATTCACACCCTTTGACTTGTTCCACATTTAGTTGTGTTACAGCCTGAATTTAAAAAGGATTACAATGATATGTTTTGTCTCTGGCCTACACACACTACTCCATATTGGAGAAAATAAATGTGTAAATGTTCACAAATTAACTTCTTGCGTCGAGCCATCCCGGATCCGGGATCGTGACTACAGCCTCAAGCTCATTACCATAACGCAACGCTAACTATTCATGAAAATCGCAAATGAAATGAAATCATTATGCTAGCTCTCAAGCTTAGCCTTTTGTTAACAACACTGTCATCTCAGATTTTCAAAAATATGCTTCTCAACCATAGCAAAACAAGCATTTGTGTAACAGTATTGATAGCTATTGATAGCTAGCGTAGCATTTAGCGTTAGCATTCAGCAGGCAACATTTTCACAAAAACCAGAAAAGCATTCAAATAAAATAATTTACCTTTGAAGAACATCGGATGTTTTCAATGAGGAGACTCAGTTAGATAGCAAATGTTCAGTTTTTCCTGAAAGATGATTTGTTTAGGACAAATCGCTCCATTTTTTGCTGCTGTTTAGCTACGAAAAAAACCTGTATCCAGGATTGTGTAAATCTATCCGCAAGCTCATTAGCATAACGCAACGTTAACTATTCATGAAAATCGCAAATGAAATGAAATAAATATATTTGCTCTCAAGCTTAGCCTTTTGTTAACAACACTGTCATCTCAGATTTTCAAAATATGCTTTTGAACCATAGCTAAACAAGCATTTGTGTAACAGTATTGATAGCCTAGCATAGGATTATGCCTGGCATTCAGCATGCAACATTTTCACAAAAACCAGAAAAGCATTCAAATAAAATCATTTACCTTTGAAGAACTTCAGATGTTTTCAATGAGGAGACTCTCAGTTAGATAGCAAATGTTCAGTTTTTACAAAAAGATTATTTGTGTTGACAAATCGCTCCGTTTTCTTCATCACGTTTGGGTAAGAAAAAAAATGAAAATTAAGTGATTAAAACGCAAACTTTTTTCCAAATTAACTCCATAATATCGACAAACATGGCAAACGATGTTTAGAATCAATCCTCAAGGTGTTTTTCACATATCTATCGATGATAAATCCTTCGTGGCAGTTGACTTTCTCTTCTGAAGAAATGGAACGCGCATGGACCTAGAGATTACGCAATAATTTCGACACAGGACACCGGGCGGACACCTGGTAAATGTAGTCCCTTATGGTCAATCTTCCAATGATATGCCTACAAATACGTCACAATGCTGTAGACACCTTGGAGAAACGACAGAATAAGGCATATAAGGAGACATTGGAACACAGCACCTTCAGAATCTGGGGCATTTCCTGTATGAAACTTCATCTTGGTTTCGCCTGTAGCATTAGTTATGGGGCACTCACAGATAATATCTTTGCAGTTTTGGAAAGCTGTCAATTACATGCATAGTCGAGCATCTTTTCGTGACAAAATATCTTGTTTAAAACGGGAACGTTTTTTATCCAAAAATTAAAAGAGCGCCCCCCATCTCGAAGAAGTTAAAACTTCTTATGGAGGAGTGTTCCTGTGGCGGGACCAAATCAGCGGAAATTTTAGAGCGCCACCTATAGTTTTTGATAAAACTTTCATTAAAAAACATGTGTTTTCTGTGGTTGTGGGCAGCCAGCGTAAAATACAAAGCGTAGGGGTTGGTATTGTTCTCTAGTTGCACCGTGATTGGCTCAGTTTTCTGTCACTCATGGGGACACCACATCACTGTACATAGATTTTTCTATTGTGTCATTGACTGTACTTTTGTTTTTCCCATGTGTTACTCTGTGTTGTTGTTTTTGTCGCACTGCTTTGCTTTATCTTGACCAGGTCGCAGTTGTAAATGAGAGCTTTTTCTAACTGAAATACCAGGTTAAATAAAGGTTAAATAAAAATAATAAAAAACTGCCAAATCTAAGGGTAGAGTTAAAAATTCAAGCCCCTTGAGTGCTGCTACAGAGTTACATTAGAAGTGTCCATCCAAGAAGGCCCGATGTCATTAGCCACAGATAAAATGAAGTCAAATCCGGTTATATCTACAGTAGCTTTGATTGGACTGATCGCGTCAACATCATACTTTCAAAATCTTAGCTATCAGTTATCATGAATCTAGTCGACAATCAACTAGGAAATCATTTTTCATCCTTGTCATATGAAGAGAAATAATGAAGAGAAATTATAGATAAACAGATCGGTGCTCATCGCCAATTGGACATAAACATTACACAACAAGTTGAAAATCGCAAATTCAACAATGAGTGGTTTGGAAGGAATCAGTGGCTAACTGCAAGCATTATTATTATTATTATTGGGGCTGCAGGTAGCCTAGTGGTTAAAGAGTTGGACTAGTAACCGAAAGGTTGCAAAATCGAATCCCAGAGCCGACAAGGTAAAAATCTGTCAATCTGCCCCTGAACAAGGCAGTTAACTCACTGTTCCTAGGCCGTCATTGAAAATAATAATTTGTTCATAACTGACTTGCCTAGTTAAATAAAGGTTAAAAAAAAATATATATATATATATATATATATAAAATAAAAAATATATGCCTCCTTTATTTATCCTACAGTTCTGACTTGGTGTACAGGGAGAACAGCCCTGTTCTGTTCTAATGTTCTAAATTCTGTACATTTCAGAAGTGCTGAACAAATAGTTATATTGACTATGTCTATCCTAGCTGGCTCATTAATGTCTTAATCAAAATTAAAGATTGCCTCTTATCTGCTTTTCATCCCCTTATGCCATAGTTTGTACATCTCAATTGTCAGTAGAAACCACATTTTAAAAAATGTATTTCACCTTTATTTAAGTAGGCAAGTCAATTAAGGACAAAATACTTTTTTACAATGACGGCCTACTGGGGAACAGTATGACAGATTTTTACCTTGTAAGCTCAGGGATTCAATCCAGCAACCTTTCGGTTACTGGCCCAACGCTCTAACCACTAGGCTACCTGCCACCCCATATCAGCTATGTTTCTTTTAAAGGAAGTAAATGAGGCTGAATGAACTGTTTCGCTGCCAGAAGAGGCTCTGCTGATAGGCAGGTGTAGCAGTGGTAAAGTGTTGGTACTGCTGTTGGGACTTTACGTAGGCCCGTTTGTCATCGTTATAGTGCAATTAATGTATTGTGTTGTGTTGTGTAGTGGCTTTGCTGGCATGCAACCTATATTATTATTTTGTTGTTTGTCCCACCAAGATTTTCATGCTAAAATCGCGGTAAATTTCAAACACAGATTCAACCACAAAGGCCAGGGAAGTTTTCCAATGCCTCGCAAAGAAGCTCACATGAGTTTTAGTTATTGTAAAGCTCAAAGCAAGCACAAATCAAAAGAAAAGCAGTTTTTTTTGACGAGCATGGTTGAGCGTGTACACGCTGGAATCAGAATGCATGATAGTGAATGAGAGAACAGTCCGGCCTTGTGTCAACGGTGTCATATATAGTGAATCAAATTAGAAAATAAATGTATTTTTATCATGTCTATGCAGCTACGTGAAACAATTCTGGTCAATTTTGACACTGTTGCTAAAGCCCAAATCATACAGAGAGATATGACAACTTCAAAATTTGCGCATGAGAGTGTCAAATCGCATACTTTGTATAGCGTATGCCAAGTTAATTGTCATGTGAATCCATAATAACAGTTCTATTTGTTATGTTCAGTATGTAACCCTTGTGGATTATGGTTGTGTGTTCCTTTTCACTCACCTTATACAGTTGAGGTCGGAAGTTTACATACACTTGTAGACCTCCACAAGTCTGGTTCATCCTTGGGAGCAATTTCCAAACGCCTGAAGGTACCATATTCATCTGTACAAAGAATAGAATGCAAGTATAAACACCATGGGACCATGCAGCCATTATACCGCTCAGGAAGGAGACTCATTCTGTCTCCTAGAGATAAATGTACTTTGATGCGAAAAGTGCAAATCAATCCCAGAACAACAGCAAAGAACCTTGTGAAGATGCTGGAGGAAACAGGTACAAAAGTATCTCTATCCACAGAACCTGAAAGGCCGCTCAGCAAGGAAGAACCTGAAAGGCCACTGTTCCATAAAGTCAGACTACAGTCTGCAAATGCACGTGGGGACAAAGGTTGTACTTTTTGGAGAAATGTCCTCATTATGTTTGGATGAAAAAGGGGGAGGCTTGCAAGTCGAAGAACACCAACCCAACCATGAAGCAGGGGGGTGGCAGCATCATGTTGTGGGGGGGCTTTGCTGCAGGAGGGTCTTGTGCACTTCACAAAATAGATGGCTACATGAGGAAGGAAAACAATGTGGATATATTGAAGCAACATCTCAACGCATCAGTCAGGAAGTTAAAGCTTGGTCACAAATGGGTCACAAAGCCAAGACCTCAATCCTACAGAACATGTGTGGGCAGAACTGAAAAAGCATGTGAGAGCAAGGAGGCCTACAAACCTGGCTCAGTTACACCAGCTCTGTCAGGAGGAATGGGACAAAATTCACCCAACTTATTGTGGGAAGCGTGTGGAAGGCTTCCTGAAACATTTGACCCAAGTTAAACAGTTTAAAGGCAATGCTACCAAATACTAATTGAGTGTATGTAAACTTCTGACCCACTGGGAATGTGATGTAAGAAATAAATGCTGAAATAAATCATTCTCTCTAATATTATTCTGACAGTTCACATTATTAAAATAAAGTGGTGATCCTAACTGACCTAAAACAGGGACATTTTACTAGGATTAAATTTCAGGAATTGTGAAAAACTGAGTTTAAATGTATTTGGCTAAGATGTATGTAAACTTCCGACTTCAACTGTATGTCCTATGGGAGCCACCGTACCTGCCTGCTCGAAACAGTTGTTATGTTAGTTAATGAACAAATGTGAGGACAGTTGTAGCTAATACACCCAAGCAGTTCATAAAGAATTTAGCTGGTCTAGTTATTTCTACTAACAGTATTCACTCTTGAAATCGGATTTCCTCAAATTTCCCAACCATCGCATGCCTAGGCTATATGCCTGTGATCAAAATCAGCTGTAGTTTCAGGATTTTTATGGCTCCAGAGGCATAACCCCCTGATTGACTGGGCTACTGGTTCTATACTGGGTTGGAGCCCATTCTGCCAATGCACATTGGTTTAAGGCTGCCCTGGGACAACCTTCTGCAGGCTTGGGTAAAGTCTCGGATCTCTCCTATATCCCCGCGGAGTACCAGGACCTCCAGGAGGTTTTCAACAACGCTCGTGCCACATCCTTTCCTCCGTATCGACCCTACAATTGCGCTATTGACCTCCTCCCGGGCAACATAACAGTTTGGGGGTTGATTTCTTCCCTGTCTGGCCCGGAGACCGAGACCAAGGAGATATACATTGAGGACTCTTTAGCTGCCGGGATCATGCGTCCTTCTGCCTCCCCTGCCGGCGCAGGGTTTTTCTTTGTGGAATAGAAGGACCAAACCCTGCACCCGTGTGTGTATTGACTACCGGGGCCTCAAAGACATCACTATAAACAATCATTACCCGCTACCACTCCTCTGCTTTTGAGCCTCTCCATGGGGCGACCATCTTTTCGAAGTTGGACCTTCGGAACCCCTGCCACCTGGTTTGGATACGGGAAGGAGACGGGAAGGAGACGAGAAGAAGACAGCCTTCAACACGGCTAGGGGTCACTATGAGTACCTGGTAATGCTGTTTGTCGAAAACAGCCTTCAACACAGCTAGCAATGCACAGCTAGGTAATGCTGGACACTACAAGTACCTGGTTCCCGCAGTGTTCCAGGCCCAGGTGGTAGGCGTTCTGAAGGTCCAACTTCTTTTCCCCGCAGCCGATGTGAGTAAGACCTTTAAACAGGTCAACATTCATAAGTTCGCTGGGCCAGATGGATTACCAAGACGTACTCCGAGCATTCGCTGACCAACTGGAAAGTGTCTTCACTGACATTTTCAAACTCTCCCTGTCTGAGTCTGTAATACCAACATGTTTCAAGCAGACCACCATAGTCCGTGTGCCCAAGAAAACTAAGGTAGCATACCTAAATGACTACCGACCCGTAGCACTCACGTCTGTCGCCATGAATTGCTTTGAAAAGGTAGGCATGGCTCACATCAACATCATTATCCCAGAAACCCTGGACCCTGACAAATCTGCATACCGCACCAACAGATCCACAGATGATGCAATCTCTATTGCACTCCATACTGCCCCTTCCCACTTGGACAAAAGGAACACATACAGTATGTGAGAATGCTATTCATTGACTACAGCTCAGCGATCAACACTGTAGTGCCCGCAAAGCTCATCACTAAGCGAAGGACCCTGGGACTAAACACCTCCCTTTGCAACTGGACATCCGCCATGCTAATCCTCAACACGGGGGGTCCCTCAGGGGTGCGTGCTCAGCCCCCTCTGTACCCCCTGTTTACTCATGACTGCACTGCCAGGCACGACAATGATGAGACAGCCTTTATGGAGGAGGTCATAGACCTGACCGTGTGGTGGAAGAACAACAACCTCTCCCTCAACGTGATCAAGACAAAAGGAGATGATTGTGGACTACAGGAAAAGGAGGACCAAGCACACACCCATTCTCATCAATGGGGCTGTAGTGGAGCAGATTGAGAGCTTCAAGTTCCTTGTCGTCCACATCACCAACAAACTAACATGGTCCAAGCAGACCAAGACAGTGGTGAAGAGGGCACGACAAAACCTATTCCCCATCAGGAGACTGAAGTTATTTGTTATGGGTAAGCAGATCCTCAAAATGTTTTACTGCTGCACCATCGAGAGCATCCTGACTGGGGTGCATCACTGCCTGGTATGGCAACTGCTCAGCCTCCGACCACATGGCACAACAGAGGGTAGTGCGAACGGCCCGGTACATCACTGGGGCCAAGCTTCCTGCCATCCAGGACCTCTACACCAGGTGGTGTCAGAGGAAGACCCTAAAAATTGTCAAGGACTCCAGCCACCCTAGTCATAGACTGTTCTCTCTACTTCCACATGGCAAGCGGTACCGGAGCTCCAAGTCTAGGTCCAAGAGGCTTCTAAACAGCTTCTACCCCCAAGTCATAAGACTCCTGAACAGCTAATCAAATGGCTACACAGACTATTTGCATTGCACCCCCCCCCACATATGCATGGCCACTTTAATAACACTACCTTCATGTACATAATTACCTCAATTCCCTTGACACCGGTGCCCCCGCACATTGACACATTGTTGACACATTGACTCATGGTCATGGTAACCCCTATATATAGCCCTGCTATTGATATCTACTGCTGCTCTTTAATTATTTGTGATTCTTATCACTTACTTTTTTGAGGGTATTTTCTTAAAACTACATTGTTGGTTAAGGACTTGTAAGTGAGCATTTCACTGTAAGGTCTACCTACACCTGTTGTATTCAGCACATGTGACAAATACAATTTGATTTGGTCAACAATGTGCTCCGTGACATGTTGAATCGGTTTGTGTTTGTCTATCTCGACGACATCCTAGTCTTTTCCCAGATGGCTCAAGTGCATGTTCTCCATGTCTGACAAGTCCTCCAGCTCCTCCTGGAGAACCAGCTGTTTGTTAAAGTGGAGAAATGTGAGTTCCACTGTTCCACTATCTCTTTTCTGGGATACGTCATCGCTGCAGGGAATATTCAGATGGATACTGACAAGGTGAGAGCGGTGGTGGGTTGGTCACAACCCACATCCAGAGTGCAGCTGCAACGTTTCCTGGGATTTGCTCATTTCTACTGCCACTTTATTCGGGGCTACAGCACCCTGGTCTCCCCGCTCTCTGCACTCAACTCTCCCAAGGTTCCGTTCATGTGGTCTCCAGCTGCTGACCGGGCGTTTCTGGATCTGAAGCAACGTTTCACCACAGGCCCCAACCTCATCCATACAGACCCGTCCCGTCAGTTTGTGGTGGAGATTGACGCCTCGGACATTGGAGTGGGGGCATCCTGTCCCAGCATTCTGTCCAGGTCAAAAAAGCTGCATCCCTGCGCTTTCCTCTCCCATCGTCTCAATTTTGCTGAGAGGAACTATGACGTCGGACATTCTGGTGGTCAAGATGGTGGTGGGGGAGTGGAGGCACTGGCTTGAAGGAGCGGAACATCCATTCTTAGTGTGGACCGATCATAAGAAATTGGAATATCTCGGCCAATCCCCTCAACTCAAGACAGGATCGTTGGGCTCTGTTATTCACTCAATTCAATTTTACCATTGCCTACCGCTCTGGGTCCAAGAACACCCTCTCCAGCCTGTATAGTTCCGCTGCTACACCATCTGACCCTGACACCATCCTCTCTACCTCTTGTTTAGCAGCTACACTAGTCTGGGTTATTGAGAGCCGGGCTCGGCTAACCGGATGTTAGTCCGAGATTCGGCCCGGTCCCCAGTCCTGGAATGGGCCCATTCCTCTAAACTCACCTGTCATCCCGACTCCCATCGGACCCTAGCTTTTATCCGGCAACTTTTTTGGTGGCCCACCATGGTTCTGGATGCCTCTGCATTCGGGCCGCCTGCAATGTGTGCGCACAGAACAAGACTCCGCGGTAAGCTCAGGCTGGCCTCCTTCAACCACTCCCTGTTCCTCATCGCCCCTGATCCCATATATCCCTGGACTTTGTCACTGATCTCCCTCTGTCAGATGTCAATACCAACATCCTTACTGTGGTGGATAGGTTTTCCAAAGCTACTCATTTCATTCCCCTTTCCAAGTTACCCTCAGCTAAGTAAACGGCCCAGCTTATGGTGCAGTCTTCGGGATCCATGGACTTCCAGTCGACATGGTCTCCGATCGTGGTCCTCAGGTCTCGTTTAGGTTCTGGAAGACATTCTACACCCTCAATGGGTCAGCCTGTCCTCCGGGTTTCATCCCCAGTCCAATGGCCAATCGGAACGAGCCAATCAGGACCTGGAGACTACTCGTCTCTGCCTCGGGGGGAGGCCCCTGCGTTTTCTGTTTGTCTGTTGCCAGTTCATTTGTTTTGTCAGTTCTTACCAGCACGTTTCCCGTTTTTCTCCAGTTCTTGTTTTCTAGTTTTCCCGGTTCCGATCCTTTCTGCCTGCCCTGAGCCTGTGAGCAGTTCTGTCACGTTTTTACTCTGCCTTGGACCACAAACCTATGCCTGCCCTCCTCCTGCCTTTTTGCCTGCTCCTTGGTTATAATGAATTTTTTGAGAACCGAACCTTCCGCCTCCTGTGTCAGCATCTGGGTCATATCCTGAGTCATGATGAGCATACTATAATTCTAACAGGTTATACGGCTCCACCCACTGGAGGGCAACAATTATTGCCAATAGTTCAACTGAGTATACTCACAGTTTATCTGTTAGTTTCTACATATCTGCACATCAAATTCAGGAAGTAAACGCCTGTTCCCATGTGCCCACTATCAGGGTCCACCTGCAAACAACAAAATAACATTAAGATACAATTCAATTAATTGTCTCACCCCTGTCAGTCTATCTTTACACAGCTCAGTGAAAGGCATTTACCTGCTTCCCATATATACTGTGGGGCAAAAACGTATTTCGTCAGCCACCAATTGTGCAAGTTCTCACACTTAAAAAGATGAGAGAGGCCTGTCATTGCTAACAAAGGGTATATAAGAAAGTATTGAGATAAACTTTTGTTATTGACCAAATACTTATTTTCCACCATAATTTGCAAATAAATTCATAAAAAATCCTACAATGTGATTTTCTGGATTTTTTTTCTCATTTATTCTGTCATAGTTGAATTGTACCTATGATGAAAATTACAGGCCTCTCTCATCTTTTTACACACTACAGACCAAACATTTGGGGTCACTTAGAAATGTCCTTGTTTTTGAAAGAAAAGCTATTTATTTTGTCCATTAAAATAAAATAAAATGTATCATAATATCACGTCACCCCACTCCTCCGCTCTCTCCACTGGCTTCCAGTTGAAGCTCGCATCCGCTACAAGACCATGGTGCTTGCCTACGGAGCTGTGAGGGGAACGGCACCTCAGTACCTTCAGGCTCTGATCAGGCCCTACACCCAAACAAGGGCACTGCGTTCATCCACCTCTGGCCTGCTCGCCTCCCTACCACTGAGGAAGTACAGTTCCCGCTCAGCCCAGTCAAAACTGTTCGCCGCTCTGGCCCCCAAATGGTGGAACAAACTCCCTCACGATGCCAGGACAGCGGAGTCAATCACCACCTTCCGGAGACACCTGAAACCCCACCTCTTTAAGGAATACCTAGGATAGGATAAAGTAAACCTTCTCACCCCCCCCCCCCTTAAAAGATTTAGATGCACTATTGTAAAGTGGCTGTACCACTGGATGTCATAAGGTGAATGCACCAATTTGTAAGTCGCTCTGGATAAGAGCGTCTGCTAAATGACTTAAATGTAAATGTAATATAGTGTAGACATTGTTAATGTTGTAAATGACTATTGTAGCTGGAAAAGGCTGATTTTTTTAATGGAACATCTACATAGTCCCATTATCAGCAACCATCACTCCTGTGTTCCAATGGCACGTTGTGTTGTCTAATCGAAGTTTATCATTTTAAAAGGCAAATTGATCATTAGAAAACTGTTGTTCTAATTAAAGAAGCTATAAAACTGTCCTTCTTTAGACTAGTTGAGTATCTAGAGCATCAGCATTTGTGGGTTCGATTACAGGCTCAAAATGGCCAGGAACAAAGACCTTTCTTCTGAAACTCGTCCGTCTATTCTTGTTCTGAGAAAGGAAGGCTATTCCATGAGAGAAATTGCCAAGAAACTGAAGATCTGGTTCAACGCTGTGTACTACTCCCTTTACAGAATAGCGCAAACTGTCTCTAACCAGAAGAGAAAGAGGGGTGGGAGGCCCCGGTGCACAACTGAGCAAGAGGATAAGTACATTAGAGTGTCTAGTTTGAGAAACAGATGCCTCACAAGTCCTCAACTGACAGCTTCATTAAATAATATCCGCAAAACGCCAGTCTCAATGTCAACAGTGAACAGGCGACTCCGGGATGTTGGCCTTCCAGGCAGAGTTGCAAAGAAAAAGACTGGCCAAAAAAAATGAAATCTAAAGATGGTCAAAAGAGCACAGACACTTGACAGAGGAAGATTGGAAAAAAGTGTTATGGACAGACAAATCTAAGTTTGACGCAGAGAAAATGAAAAGATGCTGGAGGAGGGCTTGAAGCCATCTGTCAAGCAAGGTGGAGGCAATGTGATGGTCTGGGGTTGCTTTGGTGGTGGTAAAGTGGGATATTTGTACAAGGTAAAAGGGATCTTGAAGAAGGAAGGCTTTCACTCCATTTTGCAACGCCATGCCATACCCTGTGGACGGCACTTAATTGGAGCCAATTTCCTCCTACCACAGGACAATGACCGAAAAGCACAGCTCCAAACTATGCAATAACTATTTGGGGAAGAAGCAGTCAGCTGTTATTCTGTCTATAATGGAGTAGCCAGCACAGTCACCGGATCTCAACCCTATTGAGCTGTTGTGAGAGCAGCTTGACCGTATGGTATGCAAGAAGTGCCCATCAAGCCAATCCAACTTGTGGGAACTGTTTCAGGAAGTGAAATCTCTTCAGATTACCTCAACAAATTGAATGCAAACTAGAATGCCAAACGTCCGCAAGGCTGTAATTTCTGCAAATGGAGGATTCTTTGACAAAAGCAAAGTTTGAAGGACACAATTATTATTTCAATTAAAAATCATTTTTATAACCTTGTGACGTCTTCACTATATTTCCTATTCATTTTGTAACTAATTTAATGTATGTTTTCATGGAAAACAAGGACATTTCTAAGTGACTCCAAACTTTTGAAAAGTAGTGTGTATATGTATACATACAGTTGAAGTCAGACTTTTTCATACACCTTAGCCAAATACATTTAAACTCAGTTTTTCAAATGTTCTATAGGATTAAGCTGAGGGCTTTGATGGCCACTCCAATACCTTGACTTTGTTGACCTTAAGCCATTTTGCCACAACTTTTGAAGTATGCTTGGGGTCATTGTCCATTTGGAAGACCCATTTGCGACCAGGCTTTAACTTCCTGACGGATGTCTTGAGATGTTGCTTCAATATATCCATGTAATATTCTTGCCTCATGATGCCATCTTCCCTCCTGGAGCAAAGCACCCCCATAACATGGTTCTGCCACCCCCATATTTCATGGTTGGGATGGTTTTCTTGGTGTTTCAGCCTCCCACTTTTTCCTCCAATCATAATCATGGTCATTATGGCCAAACAGTTCTATTTTTGTTTCATCAGACCAGAGCACATTTCTCCAAAAAGTATGATTTGTGATGTATACTCCGTCTGTCAGGCTGACCTGCTGTCGGGGAGGGGACTGGCATCAGTGCAACGTATGTCTCCCTTCTCGATAGGGCATCCGCGTTTCCATGCTTCGCGTTGAAGGGACAAGAACCACCTGGTGACCCGATCATTTGTATCCCTTCCCCTGGTCTGGATGGGAGTTGGAAAAACCCGGCTATAGTATCCTGCAAGTCTTAGGAAGGACTTGACCTGTGGAGACCAATTGTACTCATACAATCTGTCTGGTGTCAAAAATGCCATCTTCTCCCGGGAGGAGGCTGCCAACAGTAGCTGCCAATATCCTTTGGTCAGTTCAAGGGTGCTGATGTACTGGGCCTTTCCAAATCGGTCGAGGAGCTCGTCCACCCTCAGCATGGGGTAGGCGTCGAACAAGCTTATGTCGTTCACACCGCGGAAATCATTACAGAAGCGGAGGCTACCGTCCGGTTTGGGCACCAACACGATGGGGCTGCACCATGCACTGTGGGACTCTTCAACGACCCCCATCCTCAGCATAGCCTCCACTTCCTGTTTCACGGCTTTCCTTCAGGCCTCCGGAATCCGATAGGGCCTCTTTCTTTCCCCCGGCCGGGTACGGATGTGGTGTTCAATGAGGATTGTGTGGCCCGGCTTCTTGGAGAGCACCGCAGTGTTCCGATCGACGAGCTTCTGGGCCGGGTTGAGGTCCTCATTGCTCGGGACCACCACTGGTACCATTGGCATCCTTGGTCCCAACCATAACACGGCCAAGGCTGTCCTCTCGTGATACTTCTTCAACGGGTTGGTTTCCGTCTCCCCGGTTGCCGTACGTGGTAATTGACAGGTCTCGGCTTCTAGATCACCTCGTATGGCCCGTGCCATGTTGCCAGGAACTTACTTTCGGCCGTGGGGATTAAGACCAACACCCTGTCTCCCACCTGGAATTCTTGGTGCTGGGCTCCCCGATTGTAGACCTGGGCGCTCCCCGATTGTAGACCTGGGCTTGGGAGCGTTGGGCCTTCTCCGTATGTTCCCTCACGACTGGCCATATGGCTGTCATCCACTCCCTCATATTCTCCACGTGCTCTACCACGCTGCGTAAGGGGGTCGGTTGGGCTTCCCACACCTTCTTGGCGAGGTCCAGTAGGCCACGTGGTTCGAAAGGGGAAAACCCAGAACTGGGGTACTTCTCGGATGGAGAAGGTGGGGTAGTAGCTGGTCCCAGTTCTTTCCATCATGAACTTTCGCAGCATTTCTTTGAGCGTTTTATTGGAGCGCTCAATGAGCCCATTCGTCTGCAGGTGAAAGACGGAGTTCCGGATCTGCTTGATCTGCAGGAGAGCACACAACTCTTTCATTAGGCGGGACATAAACTCAGTACCTTGGTCTGTCAGGATCTCGTTCGGGATGCCCACCCGGGCTAAAGAGGTGGAACAGCTCCCTGGCGATTCCATTGGATGTCCTCGTGCAGTTTTTATCAGGGGTCCCACTATGTCCATGGCGATGCGTACAAAGGGCATCCGGATGATCGGTACGGGGACCAGTGGGTTTCAGAAGTGTGCTTTCGGGGCTGTGAGTTGACACTCTGGGCAGCTGCGACAGTAGTCTTCCACGGCCCTCCTCATCCCGGGCCAGTGGAAGCGGGCGGCGATCTGTTCCTGGGTCTTCTCCATTCCCAGGTGCGCCCCCAACAGGCGGGTGTGGGCCAGCTGAAGAACGGTTCCCACGTACCGTCGGGGCAGCAACAATACCTCTCGAAGTTCACCCTATTAGCGCGACACCTGATACAAAAGGTTATTCTTGATTTGGAAATATCGCCATTCTTGTTTTGGGGTATCGCCAGTCACTCAACCCCGGAGTAGCTGTCCATCCACCGCTATCACTTGGGCTGCAGCAGGCTTTCTAGTTCGGATCCTTCCACTGGGAAAGAGTCAGAGAGTCAGCATCCATCCTCCTGAAAGTAGTCCATCACAACTTTTTCCCACTGACCTTTGTCAACAGCACCTGATAATAGCAACTAACACAGTTCTCCATGGCTAACGTCATATATTTTGAAAAAACTGCAGTAGAAAGGATTATCTACACGTAACAAGCAGCTAATTTTATAGAAAGAAGATGCTACACGGCAGACCAATCCGAAACCCATCTCTCGGCATGTCTAGCCCATTCATTATCTCAGCTAATCATGGCTAGTGAGAAGGTTCCCACCTTTTTCTGTGGCTAAACCAACAAGGCTCGTAATTTAAGAAACGTATTTGTATTTTCAGATGGCATACACATTTGTTATTTAGGCACATGAAAGTTCAAATGTTCAAGAAGGCCTTTCTGCCTCTCCTGTGAAATTGTGACTTGTGACATATGCCTAGTTTCCTGAAACTAGTCACATATAGGGAATCTCCAATACCCCTACCTACATTCTAAAACACATTGTTAATCATAATGTAGAAAAAAATATAGCACTGCCTGAAAGAATACTATTGTCACCTCCATAGGCATCAGATAAAATTGATCCTATTTTAACTTGAAAATAGTGATTAAATAAGGCCAAAACCAGGTTATATAATCTCCCTTCAGTACCAAATCTATATCTATATATATATATATATATATATATGATTTGGTACTGAAGTAACAGTCAAAAGTTAGGACCCATCTACTCATTCAAGGGTTTTTCTTTATTTTTACTATTTTCTATTTTGTAAAATAATAGTGAAAATATCAAAATGATGAATAGAATCATGAAGTAACCAAAAGTGTTCAACAAACTGTTGTGTATTGATATTCTAGTTTTGTCCCTTTAGGGTACCTGTAACCCCCCTTGTTTCCCTATGTCGAAATGCTTGGAATGTTCTACCTGTGAAATGCATTAAACAATGCCCACATTAATTTCTACTCCCGTCTCATGTCCTGTCCTTATATTAGTTGTAATACAGTGTGCTATACAACACAAACCAAAATATATTTTATATTTAAGATTCTTAAAGTAGCCACCCTTTGCCTTGATGACAGTTCTGCACACTCTTGGCATTCTCTCAACTAGCTTCCTCAGGAATGCTTTTCCAACAGTCTTGAATGAGTTCCCACATATGCTGAGCACTTGTTGGCTGCTTTTCCTTCACTCTGCGGTCCAACTCATCCCAAACCATCTCCATTGGGTTGTGGTGGGGTGATTGTAGAGGCCAGGTCATCTAACAAAGCACCATCACTCTCCTTCTTGGTCAAATAGCCCTTACACAGCCTTACACAGTGTTTTGGGTCATTGTCCTGTTGAAATACAAATGATAGTCTAACTAAGCACAAACCAGATGGGATTGCGTATCTCTGCAGAATGCTGTGGTAGCCATGCTGATTAAGTGTGCCTTGAATTCTAAGTAAATCACAGACAGTGTCAACAGCAAATCACCCCCAAACCACCACACTTCCTCTTCCATGCATCATGGTGGGAACCACACATGCGGAAAACATTAGTTCACCAACTCAGTGTCTCACAAAAACATGGCGGTTGAAACTATAGGATAGATTTCCACCCGTCTAATGTCAATTTCTCGTGTTTCTTGGCCCAAGCAAGTCTCTTCTTATCATTGGTGTCCTTAAGGAGCTGTTTTGCAGCAATTCGACCATGAAGGCCTGAATCACACAGTTTTCTCTGAAACGTTGAAATGTGAAATGTGTTTGTTACTTGACCTCTGTGAAACATTTATGTTGGCTGCAATCTGAGGTGCAGTTAACTCTAATGAACTCTAATGAACTTGTCATTACAGACATTACTTTCTCATGGCACTCATCCACAGATCTCTGCATTGGTAACTTTTGTCCCACCCGCTCACACATGTACTTGAACATCTTCCGGTTAGCTTTCTCAAATCACAACCTCATGTCATTGACTCTACTCTGCATACACACATCCATATTGACCTTATATCGAACTGGAAAATGATTACTCCCTACCGTGGTTTCTCTTATCACTTCCAATTCACACCTCCCTGCCATCACCGCAGAAACCATTGTCAAGTTGAAGAATGACTCTGTACCCCTCACAACATTGATTCTTGTTCCGCTCCCATCATTAATACATAGTAATCCCCTGTTATCCATTAATTATTCAACGATACTCCTGTTGTTATCTTCATGCATACTTCCCCAGATTTCATTACGGGCATTAAAATCACCACCACATAATACCTTCCTATCAATCCCTTCTAATTGTGCTAACATAAGAGGTTTGTCGGGTTATAAAAAAAATGAACTATTACAATGTTACCTCTATTCCCACACATTCCAATACTCTGGACGCCATCCCCTCTTTAAAAAATGTAGCACAACCCCCACCCGACTCCTCCACTCTATCGCCGAACTAAATCCCAGAATCACTAACTCCAATTAAGGTTTGAGCCATGCCTTCATCTGTTACTACATCCATGTCATATGCACATTTCTTAAACGTGTGCCTGTTAGCTATCAAGCTTCTAGCATTCCATTGAAGGACCGGAAAAACCATACTAAATACACTACATGACCAAAAGTATGTTGACACCTGCTCATCGAACATCTCATTCCAAAATGATGGGCATTAATATGGGGTTGGTCTCCCCTGTGCTGTAGTAACAGCCTCCACTCTTCTGGGAAGGCTTTCCACTAGATGATGGAACATTGCTGCGTGGACTTGCTGCCATTCAGCCACAAGAGCAAACAGAGGGTGATACGGAGGGGGATCTTAAACTGAAACCCAAGAGAGTGAGCATTTCTCCTTTGCCAAGATAATCCATCCTCCTGCAATAGGCTGACCGCAAAAATGTCCACTAACAGGGATGTAAAGAAATTTGTGCACACAATTTGAGAGAAATAAGCTTTCTGTGTGTCACGTTCTGACCTTTATTTTCTGTGTTTTGTGTTTAGTTAGTATGGTCAGGGCGTGAGTTGGGTGGGTAGTCTATGTTTGTTTGTCTAGGTTTTGGGAATTTCTATGTTTCGGCCTAGTATGGTTCTCAATCAGAGGCAGGTGTCATTAGTTGTCTCTGATTGAGAATCATACTTAGGTGGCCTGGGTTTCACTGTGTGTTTGTGGGTGATTGTTTCCTGTCTCTGTGTTGCACCAGATAGGACTGTTTTTTGAGTTTTCACATTTCTTGTTTTGTTAGTTTGTTCATGTGTACCTTAAAGCATTAAAAAGTACCATGGAAAATTACCACGCCGCGTATTGGTCCTCTGATCCGTTTCGCCTCTCCTCTTCGGAAGAAGAGGAGGAAACTCATTACAGAATCACCCACCACAATCGGACCAAGCGGCGTGGTAAAGGACAGCGACGACAGCAGCAGCAGCAGCAACAACAGCGGCAAGCATCAGAGCTGAATCTGGACTACACAACTTGGGAGGAGATAGATAGGTGGGCGGTCGACCCAGGGAGAGTGCCGGAGCCCGCCTGGGATTCGATGGAGCAATGCAAGGAAGGTTACAGGAGAATGAGGTTGGCGAAGCCAGCACGGCAGTGCGACAGGTACGAGAGGCAGCCCCAAATTTTTTTTGGGGGGGGGCACACGAGGTGTGATACTAAGCCAGGTAGCAGACCTGAGCTCACTCCTCGTGCTTATGATAAGCAGCGCATTACTGGTCAGGCACCGTGTTATGCGGTTGAGCGCAAGGTGTCGCCAGTGCGTGTCCATAGCCCGGTGCGCTATAGGACAGCCCCCCGAGAGTGCCATGCGAGTTTGGGCATTGAGCCAGGGCGTATGGTGCCTGCTCAGCGGGTCTGGTCGCCGGTACGCAGTCTTGGTCCAGGTTATCCTGCGCCGGCTCTGCGTGCTGTGTCTCCGGGCGCTGGGAGGTGCAGTGCGTCCTCTGCCTGCGCTCCGCTCGTACCGGGCAACTGTGGGAGTGGAGCCTAGGGGAGAGGTGCGTGTAGTAAGCACTAGATCTCCCGTGCTTACCCACAGCCCGGTTCAACCTGTGCCTGCACTCTGGAGGGTCCGGGCTCGAGTAGTTGTCCAGCCTGGGAAAGTGGTGCCAAGGTTGCGCACCAGAGCTCCAGTGCTCCCCACAGCCCGATCTTTCAGGCTCCTCCTAACATCAAGCCTCCTGAAAGTCTCCCCAGCCTGGTAGTTCCTGTGGCAGCCCCACGCACCAGGCTGTCTCTCAGTCTCCTCCCTGCAGGTGCTCCCGCCTGTCCGGCGCCGCTGCCGGAGCGTCCCGCCTGTCCGGCGCCGCTGCCGGAGCCTCCCGCCTGTCCGGCGCCGCTGCCGGAGCCTCCCGCCTGTCCGGCGCCGCTGCCGGAGCCTCCCGCCTGTCCGGGCCTCCCGCCTGTCCGGCGCCGCTGCCGGAGCCTCCCGCCTGTCCGGCGCCGCTGCCGGAGCCTCCCGCCTGTCCGGCGCTGCTGCGGAGCCTCCCGCCTGTCCGGCGCCGCTGCCGGAGCCTCCCGCCTGTCCGGCGCTGCTGCCGGAGCCTCCCGCCTGTCCGGCGCTGCTGCCGGAGCGTCCCGCCTGTCCGGCGCCGCTGCCGGGCGTCCCGCCTGTCTGGCGCCGCTGCCGGAGCGTCCCGCCTGTCTGGCGCCGCTGCCGGAGCGTCCCTCCTGTCCGGCGCCGCTGCTGGAGCATCCCGCCTGTCCGGCGCCGCTGCCTCCTGTAGCAGCTCCACGCACCAGGCTGTCTCTCTGTGTCCTCTCTGCAGGTGCTCCCGCCTGTCCGGCGCCGCTGCCGGAGCGTCCCGCCCATCCGGCGCCGCTGCCGGAGCGTCCCGCCTGTCTGGCGCCGCTGCCGGAGCGTCCCGCCTGTCCGGCGCCCCGCTGCCGGAGCGTCCCGCTTGTCCGGCGCCGTTGCCGGAGCGTCCCGCCTGTCCTGCGCCGCTGCCGGAGCGTCCCGCCTGTCCTGCGCCGTTGCCGGAGCGTCCCGCCTGTCCGGCGCCGCTGCCGGGCCTCCCGCCTGTCCGGCGCCACTGCCGGAGCCTCTCGCCTGTCCGGCGCCGCTGCCGGAGCGTCCCGCCTGTCCGGCGCCGCTGCCGGAGCCCCTCAGCCCAGAGGCGCCAGAGCCCCTCAGCCCAGAGGCGCCAGAGCCCCTCAGCCCAGAGGCGCCAGAGCCCCTGTCCCTCTGTCCAGAGCCCCTGTCCCTCTGTCCAGAGCCCCTGTCCCTCTGTCCAGAGCCCCTGTCCCTCTGTCCAGAGCCCCTGCCCCTCTGTCCCGAGCTGCCCCTCTGTCCAGTGGGGTCATTGAGAGGGGTTGCCATGGTGAGAAAGCCACGGAGGCGGAAAATAAGGCGGACAAAGACAAGGGTGAAGTGGGGTCCGCGTCCCGCGCCAGAACCGCCACCGCGGACAGACGCCCACCCAGACCCTCCCCTATAGGTCAAGGTTTTGCGGCCGGAGTCCGCACCTTTGGGGGGGGGTACTGTCACGTTCTGACCTTTATTTTCTGTGTTTTGTGTTTAGTTAGTATGGTCAGGGCGTGAGTTGGGTGGGTAGTCTATGTTTGTTTGTCTAGGTTTTGGGAATTTCTATGTTTCGGCCTAGTATGGTTCTCAATCAGAGGCAGGTGTCATTAGTTGTCTCTGATTGAGAATCATACTTAGGTGGCCTGGGTTTCACTGTGTGTTTGTGGGTGATTGTTTCCTGTCTCTGTGTGTGCACCAGATAGGACTGTTTTTTGAGTTTTCACATTTCTTGTTTTGTTAGTTTGTTCATGTGTACCTTAAAGCATTAAAAAGTACCATGGAAAATTACCACGCCGCGTATTGGTCCTCTGATCCGTTTCGCCTCTCCTCTTCGGAAGAAGAGGAGGAAACTCATTACACTGTGCCTATGGAAAATGTCTTGGATATTTTATTTCAGCTCATGAGACATGGATACAACACTTTACGTGTTGGGTTATTGTTCAACTTAATTTTAAGAGCATGACGTCGTTGACGTCGTTGAGAATTTGGGCAACGTACCGTTCTCCAGGAACTGCTGTCAAGCAGAAGTACAAAGCTATGTGAGGAACTGCATACATCTAAATAATATGCTCTAAAATGTGTATTTATTTCTGTAGGATCAGATATCAGTCCCTTAGAAGGAGATCTGATGAGCTGTATTGAGGATCTTGTTTCAGTATGTTTAAGCTGCAGTGCCAGTAAGTGGCTCGGTCTACTCCCTTGAAAATAGTATCTTTGTCGTACCCTCTGCATAATGAATTTTGCTCTACGTCGCAACATGTAATTAAGTTCCAGTCTACTTGTTTTAAGCTCAATTTCTCTCTCTGTTGAATAGTTATTTATTTAAGGGAGTCTTCCAGCATTTAAAAATGATTTTCCAATTTCTGTCAATTATAGGAAAAATGTCTAGTTTTCTCTTATGAAACATTTTACAGTTAACCATATCGTATTTGAGTCCTCCACCGAGTGGTAATTTATTTCCCAAAAATATTTTAAATTGGATTTAAACTGTATGATGAAGTCAGCGTTGTGTAGTAAAGTATTACTAAACCTCTTTTTCATTGGAAAGATTTGAAATTGACAAAGAATGGGATTATGATCAGATAGAATGGCCGGTAATGTTTTTATAAATTCCATCTTCCCTGTAATATCAGTAGATGTTCAAACATAGTCAATTCTCAAGAAAGTCTTAAATCTAGCAGAAAAGCATGTATAGTCCTTAGTTGTCGGATTATGAAATCTAAAGGAGACATTAGGATGAAGATCTTTAAGAAATTGTTTAAGTGCCAGGGAAGCATTCACTTGAGATGAGCTATGAGAAAGTCCAGATCTATCTATCATAGAATCAATAATGGCATTCATGTCAGTTCCAATAATAAGCTTATAATCCGATAAATTGAGCAGGCTTCTGGTTACAGAAGGGAGAAAATCTTTGCCAGATATTCTAGAAAAAAATAGTAAACATATCCATTGTTGGATTAAATGATGTATAACATTACAAAACCCTTCAGATTGCCATTCCACCCCAATAACCCTGCCAAATGTATCAAAACAGTTGAAACAAAGATTCCCTCCCTCCCTGACAGGTTAGGAGACAACAGTCTGCCCTCTCCACTCAATGTTAGACCTGTGACTGAACGCAGCAGTGTCTGTCACTAAAACCCTACCAATACCGCTGAATGACTCACTCCATTTCCTAAATATCATGCATTAACTGACACAATGGAGATAAGAGAATGGGAAGAACTGCTCAATCGACTGAACGATTATGCCTTAACATAGCACAAACATGGAGAACTAACTAGCTCCACTGTGGTGCTCATGGTTGTCCTCTCCAAGTGATGCCACGAACTCCTTGGTGTCTTGTGCTGTGGTGAATGACAGGCGCTCTCCCCTGTGTGTGGCCTGGAGCGTTGCTGGATAGACGAGGAATGACTGGATGCCCCTCAGGCTGAGTTTGTTCAGGACCTCGTTGAAGACTTTGCGGCATTGGAAGACGTGCGTGCTGTGGTAAGGGAAAAACCGAAGTACCCTAAGAGCGTGGTGAATGAGCTCTGCTGCTCTGTCTCCTTGTAGAATGGCTTGGCTGTTGTTGTACCGGAGGATCTTGAATATCAGCGTCCTCGGTCTGTCTGAAGCATTACTAGTCCCAGGTCCAGAGTAGATGCGATGGGCACTTTCTAAAACAACCTTATGAGATATGGATGGGATCCATTTAGGAATCATTCTCTGTAGGAATTCGATGGGATCATCAGTCTCATCTCCTTCTTTCAAATCAATTAATCTTACATTTGAGCGATGTGGAACAGTCCTCCATTTCAGCCATCTTCTCCAGTTGTGAAGAACAGTCATTGACTTTCCTTATTTTAACCTTTCAGATTGTCCACTTTAGTAGACAGATTGTCAATCACTTTCATCCTTCTCTCAACGTTGATTGTAAGAGCTTCAACAGCCGCTAAAGTATATTGATGTTTTCTGTTGAGTGGTTCCACCGTCTCAGCTAACACAGTATATCCTTGAGAGAGTTCTGTTGATTGGCTAACGCCTCAGAAATCGCGCCAGCTATGAAGGCCTCAGTTTCAGTCCTGAAGGCTGTCTTCTGACACTTAACTTTAAGGGAAGAAGTCAAAGAAGCGCTGTTTTACTTGCCATCTTGAGTAGTAGGCATTGTTAGTCAGTCTTGGGTTTGTTGTTGAAATGTTCCTTATCAAAATAATGTAATAAATATGAAAGAGGTATTGGGTTTGCAGTGCTCTAGTGACAATCGACCATATCTCCCATTGGTCACGTGATCCCCGCCATTAAGTTATATTTCTGAAGGCCCTAAGAGAGGTGCACAGACCTGAGCCTGGTGTGCCTGTCTCAGCACCAGTTGATGGTGAAGATGAGGTTGAATTTGAGGCTGCAGAAGTTTCAGCACCAGCAACATGACAGTGTAGAACACAGTGCTACCTGGACCTGAAACAGTGTAACCTGAGGACTCTACACCCTCCATCAGGTATTTCTCAATGTGGAATTGTATTGTGCACAAACTGCATTAATGCAAGCTCAGTTACTAATGGCAGTGATTGGCCACGTGTTAGCACTCTCTAGATAATACAGAAGTCAGAAGTTTACATACACCTCAGCCAAATACATTTAAACTCATTTAAACTCAGCTATGCTTATGAGCTACCTTTTATAAACACTACAATGGATACCTGCTATGCTTATGAGCTACCTTTTATAAACACTACAATGGATACCTGCTATGCTTATGAGCTACCTTTTATAAACACTACAATGGATACCTGCTATGCTTATGAGCTACCTTTTATAAACACTACAATGGATACCTGCTATGCTTATGAGCTACCTTTTACAAACACTACAATGGATACCTGCTATGCTTATGAGCTACCTTTTATAAACACTACAATGGATACCTGCTATGCTTATGAGCTACCTTTTATAAACACTACAATGGATACCTGCTATGCTTATGAGCTACCTTTTATAAACACTACAATGGATACCTGCTATGCTTATGAGCTACCTTTTATAAACACTACAATGGATACCTGCTATGCTTATGAGCTACCTTTTATAAACACTACAATGGATACCTGCTATGCTTATGAGGTAACTTTATAATCATTACCATATAAATACCTGCTTTGCTGAAGTGGTGACATAACAGCTACCATACACTGTAAATACCTGCTGTGTTATTGCGGTAACAAAACAGGGACCATATAAATGCTATGCTATGCTATGCTATGCTATGCTATGCTATGCTATGCTGATACAGTAATATAACAGCTACCATGTAAATACCTGCTATACTAATGAGGTAACATTATATATACTACCATATAAATACCTGCTATTTATGCTGATGAGGTATCATTAAAACCACTACCATATACTATAAATGCCTGCTATTCTAATACGTGAGCTGGGAAGGGTTGTGATGAAGTGATCCATTCAGACCAGCCTTAATGATTTAACTTTCGAAACAACATTAGTCGGTAACACTAGTTTGATAGGTGATATTCATAAATGTAATAAATGTAATTGCATTGTTCTGGGCACAACACTGACATGATTGACATGTATTGTTTACGACAGTATCAGTAATACGACACCTCATGGTAAACCATTGGTACTACACATTATGGAGATCAGTTGCTGTACAACCACTGTGAACGTGTATAATACGTCTTCTAGATGAACAACCACCTCTATCTTTTGTCTGGGCATTATTCTATTCATATTACACAAAGGAATGTCAATGTTTTATATGTTATATGTTCATTCAAATGATTTCATTTTAAGCTCTGATATGTATAGAGTGCTGTTTTATTTTGACCATAGCAATTACATAGCAGGCTCTAGCAGACTCTGAAAAGTGACACTGTCATTACTTTTGTTGTTAGATTACAAAACAGAGTTATTTAATTAAAACATTTTTTATTGTCAATGATCATCCAAATTGGGCCACTGGAACACTCTGTAATTGTTCAAGAGACAGGGAACTGTTGGTGGATAGCAGACAACACAGGTTGGCAGAGGTTTCCTGATGTGCTGTCTTAGAACGCCATAGGCCCAGGGGACTATCTTCCTGTAGTGTGCGTAGCGGAATTGCCTGGGGACAAGGGATTGGGAATTGTTGGTAGTTATAAAAGTCTGGGACACATGAATCTTACAGTAGTAGCTATAACGCAATGAAAAGTATTATTCATGACTGTACTGATGAGCACTGACATGGAGTGGCCCGTGTTTCTGTCTGAAACTCATGTATGCAATTCCCAGCAGAAACCGGTTATAGAAAAATGGCTCGGAATTTCGATGCAGGGTCAGACAAGAGATGTCCTGTCTTGAAGAAAGGTCCTCCACCAACCCCTAGTAACAACCTGGTCTAAATGCCTTTCGTGTTATTCCGTATGTAAATCTGAGAGTCTTCATTTAGTATCATATGTTACGTTTTGGATTATAGGTATTCATTTCTGGATGTCCATCACCCATTTTGTATGATATGTACCGCATTATATGTGACAAAATTGAAAAATGTACAATATGTTACGAATTTAAAAAATGTACTATATGTATAAGGTTAATGTTAGGGTTAAGTTTTGAGTTAGGTTAAAGGGTTAGGGGAAGGGATAGCTAAACAGTTAGGGGGAAGGGTTAGCTAACATCCTAATCAGTTACCAATTAGCTAAAAAGTAGTAAGTCCTTGAAAACTTGCTATTTAGTTAAAATATTAAAGTTGCCCATTGTGAGTTTCAAATTCACAACCTTTGGGTTGCTAGATGTTTGAGTTATACTCCCAACCAACCACCCTGCTTTTGATTTTGCCTTAAGTAACCATCTTTCTTATGTAACCATACCAATCATAATATATCATACTAATTTGAGTGTCTTTGATTTATATTTACTATGTTAATTCTAACCTATGATATCAGGTTGCCAGTAGGCATCAATCCCTGCAGCAAATGCTCTCTATTGCTGTGGTCATTGGTTGGCAGTGTCCACACTTTTGAAAAACATAATTTTGACAACAAAGACTATCATTGATAGCTGATGACAGTATGCTGATCATTTTTGTTTGGGTGGTTTTAAAGTGTAACACGGCTTTTAAGAGTCCTTGAAATTGAGCATCCTTGTGTGAGACACATCGTATACTATCACTAATCATGTAACTATTGAAATATGGTAACTATTACATCCAATGTAACATCAGTGAAGCTCATATTGGAAATCACAATGCATTTTTTATTGGAACCCAGATAATAATTTACCTTGGCACCCAAGACCGCCTTGACAGTTTTCATTATCTACAGAGTTGAATGACATTTTCTTATCTGGTAGCAAGACGATTTTCTGATTCAACTCGTCATAATCTTACCAGTAGCTGAGAGATCCCTACATGGCTGTTTCCATGGTGACCTGGCAGCTATGTTTTGTGGTGTGTCATCAGATTTGTAATTGTTATTTGATCATTTAATTATTTAACTCTGTTTTGTTTTCATTCCTTTACAATGAAGTGAAGAGCACCAATGAAATAGCAAGCAATTGTCACGTTCCGGCCATGAGTTCTTTTGTTATGTCTTTGTTTTAGTATGGTCAGGGCGTGAGTTGGGTGGGTTGTCTATGTTAGTTTTTCTATGATTTGCTATTTCTGTGTTTGGCCTGGTATGGTTCTCAATCAGAGGCAGCTGTCAATCGTTGTCCCTGATTGAGAACCATATTTATTGTGTTTCGTGGGTGATTATTTTCTGTTTTCTGTTGTGTGTCTGCACCAGCCAGAACTGTTTTCGGTTGTCGGTTTATTGTTTTTGTTCAGTGTTCAAGTTCTTTATTAAAAGATATGGACACATACCACCCTGCACCGTGGTCCTCTTTTTCTTCCACCGACAACGACCGTTAACCTAGGCTCCGTCGTAACCGGCCGCGACCGGTCCTTGGGGCGACGCACACTTGGCCTAGCGTCGTCTGGGTTAGGGAGGGCTTGGCCGGTAGGGATATCCTTGTCTCATCGCGCACCAGCGACTCCTGTGGCGGGCCGGGCGCAGTGCACGCTAACCAAGTTGCCAGGCGCACGGTGTTTCCTCCGACACATTGGTGCGGCTGGCTTCCGGGTTGGATGCGCGCTGTGTTAAGAAGCAGTGCGGCTTGGTTGGGTTGTGTATCGGAGGACGCATGACTTTCAACCTTCGTCTCTCCCGAGCCCGTACTGGAGTTGTAGCGATGAGACAAGATAGTAGCTACTAAAAACAATTGGATACCACAAAATTAGGGAGAAAAAGGGGTAAAAATTAAAGTAAACATTGTTTTTTTTTCAATTAAATAAATTCTTTGCCCCTGACACTATCATTTCTAATGTCATTGGAACAATACAGAATATCATTCAACTAACCGATGAACAGCAGGGAATCTTACAGACTGTGGAAAACAGAAAGGAAAATGCTGTACACTGCTGCTCATGCTCCCACGTAATTATATTATAACAATGTTTCGAACCTTAGGTCTTCTTACAGACTGTTCCTTTGAAAGGGCAATCTGTGATTTTAGCAATGACCTGACCTCAACCCAATTGAGATGGTTTGGGATGAGTTGGACTCCAGGGTGAAGGAAAAGCAGCCAACAGGTGCTCAGCATATGTGGGAACTCCTTCAAGACTGTTGGAAAAGCAGTCCTTATGAAACTAGTAGAGAGAATGCCAAGAATGTGCAAAGCTGACATAAGGTAAAGGGTAGCTACTTTGAAGAATCTCAAATATAAAATATATTTTGATTTGTTTAACACTTGTTTGCTTACAACATGATTCCATATGCGTTATGTCATAGATTTGACATCTTCACTATTATTCTACAATGTAGAAAACATTACAAATAAATAAAAACCCTTGAATGAGTAGTTGTGTCCAAACCTTTGACTGGTACTGTATATATACACTTCAAAGCAATTGATATTCCTCAATAGGTAGATACTGTAGGTAGAAGACAAATAGAGAGGGATTTATGACCTATTCTTCCAAGGATGACATCTTAACTTCAGTTAGAGACATCAATACAGATAGCTGTGTACAGTGGTTCCTCCTTTAAAAGTTGTGTCATACTCTGGCACACCCTGCGTGCTGCTGCAGCATTCTGTTGCATGTCATTTCATTCTCAGCCATTTCTTTTGTTACTGCAAGTTATTGCTAGTTTGACCACCAGAGGGCATCTTTGAGAAGCGTTTGATAGTAATTCCGTATTGGCGTTACCAGAGAATTTAAAACCTTTTTTGGAATAACATAGTATCTGGGATTGATTTTAAGAAATTATTAATTAATTTGATTAAAATGATGGTGTTTCCATTCAGAGAAAAACTGTCCATTTGTAAATTCAGACCGTTTTGCTCTCGGAGCACACGTTCGGTCCAAGGAGTAGGGTTGATTTGAGCATTCTGGCCTTACAACGGCAGTCAAGCACCCAAGCTAACATTGGCTAGCTACTTCCAGACGCAAATGAGACCACTCTGACCATTTTACTCGCCTTAGCAGAGCTGGTAAGGCAGCTTTTGTGTTAACCAGAATGTTGGTGACTGTAAAATGTGCTGCTTGAAACAATTTAATTAAGCTTTTTTTCCGACGTTTACTGACACCGGCAATATTCAACGGGTGTTGAGCGCTTGTAAAGTAATAATTCTGCGCTCTAGTACACTCAGACGAGAGTGCTCTGATCTGAAATCTGTGTAGATAGTAGGCTGGACACATTACATTTTTAACAACTTTCTTTTCTGATAAAAGCTAGTTCATTGCATCCACCATGGAGCCCAGTTTCATAATATGACCATATTTCCCAGCTGCTTGCTTTCATTTTGAAGGCCTTATTTTCATGCATTTTTTTCCCTGCCAGCTCCTATTAGTTCTATTGAGCACCGTGGCACCAACTCGCCTTCCGAACGTTCTATTCCCAGCTTATTGTTCAACATTACAATGTTTGCTTCGCTATTGATGGCAATGAGACCTGCTCACTTTGTTTTATAGTTAAAATGTAAACAACAAAGTGTAAACAACAAAAATAATATTGAAATTCTGCGGTCTTCCCATTGTTTCCTATGGGGGAAATATTGGTATGTCTGTCTATTTCGCCAAATTTCTCGCATGTGAGACATGTGTATTTTCAGATTTTTTTCAAGTCGGGTGTAACCGGTGTGAAATGGCTAGCGAGAAAACGGGGTGCGCACTAATAGCGTTTCAATTGGTGACATCACTTGCTCTGAGATCTTGCATAAATGCTTTAGCTAGCTAGATTCTTTACATCCAATGTTTCACAAGACGACAGCCTGGTTTTCTGGTTTTCTCAGGCGTCCCTAAAACATTAAACAACACGAATTACAAATTAATTATCCTAACACTAGCTAGTTGGCTAATGTTAGCTAGTCAGATAACTTGCAAAATAGCGATTTTTGTCAATTAACATTATGACAAAAAAATATGCACAACTGTTTGTCTCTACATATTCCTCTCAATTGTAAATGTTTTGCTTGACTAGTTATGATGTTACAACCACTGTAAAGTTTTGTCAGCCATCTTTGTTGAAGAACACCACGTGGCTGGCGTCAAAATTCATCATTGGAATCACTCGATATGATTGGTCATATAAAAACCTTGGGACCCAATGCATAATGAGTGCTCTATCTCCCCCTTCTGGTGGTCTGGAGCAATGAAGCCGTGACTCTGGGTATCTCTAAGTCCAACAGTGCAAGCTCGCGACTTTTAAAGGAGGAACCACTGTACCTTAAATGGAGGGAGTAACCACAACTAATGCAGTGTCGCAATATCACCCAGATGGGCGCTAATCATGGATAGTGGCTGAGGTAAGTTTCCCTCCAATCAACGTAAAGCAATTTGATGATCATAAAAAAATCACAGAAATCAATCCCTCACTGTAGAGAATCATTAGCTGAAGTGAATTCTCAAATAGAACTTCAGTATTTGGAAATAGTTGCTTCTCGTGCCATTCTGCTTCTTTGCTGTAAGATTGTAACACGTGAGGCCTATTTACCAGACGGTGCTTCTGAAACATCAAAGCAGCCAACTTTATTTGAAAAAACAAGTGAAGTCTGAGGCACAGTGGGTGTTGTGTGTATGTCCCTCGGGGAAACAGCATACTCACCACCCACTGGGCACACACTTGTTGATTTAGCGTTGTCTCCACGTCATTTCAATTAAATTACTTTGAACCAATGTGGAATAGACGTTGAATTGATGTCTGTGCCCAGTGTGAAGGGTCCAGGGTCATTGATGTTCAGATGGTGACAAAGTAATAACATACAAAAGGAAAATAGAAAGGCATACCAAAAGGATTTACCTACATGTGGGAAAGCCCTGCTGGGTCGGGGAGGCTTCTCGATCAGCAATAACCAGTCAATCTTCTTCATCTATAGTATTATGGTGGTCCGAAAACATTCAAATCAAATGTTATTGGTCACATACGCATGGTTAGCAAATGTTATTGGTCACATACGCATGGTTAGCAAATGTTATTGCAAGTGTAGCGAAATGCTTGTGCTTCTAGTTCCGACAGTGCAGCAACATCAAACAAGTAATCTAACAATTCCACAACTACCAAATACACACAAATCTTAGTAAAGGAATGGAATAAGAATATATACATATAAATATATGGATGAGCAATTACAGAGTGGCATAGGCAAGATGCAACAGACGGAATAAAATACAGTATATACATATGAGATGAGTGATGCAAGATATGTAAACATGATTACATATGTGGTCCTTCTGTAGCTCAGTTGGTAGAGCATGGCGCTTGTAACGCCAGGGTAGTGGGTTCGATTCCCGGGACCACCCATACGTAGAATGTATGCACACATGACTGTAAGTCGCTTTGGATAAAAGCGTCTGCTAAATGGCATATATTATTATATTATATTAAAGTGGCATTATTAGTGACTGGTGATCCATTTATTGAAGTGGCCAGTGATTTCAAGTCTGTATGTAGGCAGCAGCCTCTCTGCGTTAGTGATGCCTGTTAACAGTCTGATGAGATAGAAGCTGTTTTTCAGTCTGTCGGTCCTAGATTTAATGCACCTGTACTGACCTCACCTTCTGGATGGTAGCAGGCAGTAGCTCGGGTGGTTGTTGTCCTTGATGATCCTTTTGGCCTGTGACATCGGGTGCTGTAGGTGTCCTGGAGGGCAGTAGTTTGCCCCCGGTGATGCGTTGTGCAGATCGCACCACCCTCTGGAGAGCCTTGCCGTTGTGGGCAGTGCAATTGCCATACCAGGCGGTGATACAGCCCAACAGGACTCTCTCGATTGTGCATCTGTAAAAGTTTGTGAGGGTTTTCGGTGACAAGACAAATTTCTTAAGCCTCCTTAGGTTGAAGAGGCGCTGTTGCGCCTTCTTCACCAAGCTGTCTGTGTGGGTGGACCATTTAAGTTTGTCTGTGATGTGTATGCCGAGGAACTTTTTCCACCTTTTCCACTGCTGTCCCAAAGATGTGGATAGGGGGATGCGCCCTCTGCTGTTTCCTGAAGTCCACAATCATCTCTTTTGTTTTGTTGACGTTGAGTGAGAGCTTGTTTTTACTGACACCACACTGATTCGTTAGAGGTGCATGTGTCCTCCTATTGTTCTGGTGTGTGAATTCATTACACTTTGTAACGCAAAAAGGGGAGGGGAAAGGGAAGATCACTCCTTGTTAATCAACTCAGTGCATCTGCTCCAGCTACCGCTACCCCTATCGATTGGGATAGCATGGTGGAAATGGACTGTCCAGCCATGGCCTAGCTACTTCCCTATATCTATTTCTAACCAAACAGGCAATTCATCAGCTGAAATGAAATGCTATTGCAACTTATGAAACCTGGCCATCACAAGCTTTGTGTAGTGTGTATTGGATTACAATTTAAATTGTCTCCCTTGTTTCTTCCAATTTCCAATGGTGGTCATGGGTAGATGTACAATTGAAACCCAGGTTTCAGCTAATGTGTCACTGACAGAGTTAACTGCACAATATCAATGATGGTATGATGAGGCCCCTTTTTCTTTTGAGAGGAAAACTCTGGATATAATATGTGACAGTGACAGGTAAAATGTCTTTCATTAGTCTTTCAAAGTCAATGTGCGATAGAAGGAAAAAAACAAGACCATGGTGCATAACACTGACTTTTTTAATAGAATTCATTTATAACAAATGGAACTTGTGTCAGCAAAGAACTGATTTTCATACAGACTTCTTTCGCCACCAATGTAACCTAATTAAGAAAATAAAAAGCACTTCTTTCATTCAGAAAAAAAAACGGTTTACACTTACAACTAATAAGAGGTAATTGTATGATTCTTTTTAACAAGCCTTTTTTTTTTACAATTTCATGAATTAATTTCAGTCTATGCATCCAGACGAGAGATAGATAGAGAGAGCAAAGAGAACACAACGTTTATTTCTGTAATGACACTCCAAGCTTGAATGGCGAAGCCACGTTAGTTAATAACAGATGGTTGGGACAAATTTCTGAAAGTTGTCTTCTGGAATAATCACTGATGCTTTTTTTGCCACAAACTTTTTTTTTGTCTTTTTCAAAGTCGATCCTTTTTATGTGTTATTTACATACACACAAAGTGAACGTTGAAGGAGATTCTTACAGATGGGTTCAAGTAATATATTATTGGGTTCAGAATCAATAGGGCAGTGCATAGTACAAAGATAAAGAAAGTGCAATTCTTCCTATTAGGCCGGCTGCAGCCATTCTGCAATGTTTCACCATGCATAATTGAAATAAAAAAAATCAAGATGGGAAAACAAAATGAAAGTTGTGGATCAGTTCATGTGCACAGACTCTTGAACTAAGTACATACAATATGGCATCGAGGTTAAATAATAATAGCACTTTTATACGGTTATGACAAGAGTTGAAAAAAAGCACCTAATTTAAAAAAAAAAACTAAACAATTTAGCTGCTTGAAATAAAAAGGGAAAGAAAGCACCTGGAATGCACATCCACAAAGCCATCAAAGAGCACGAGGGTCAAATAAATGTGGGGTTAAAATGATATGTTGTGTCCTCAACCCAAAAAACGTAATAATAAAAATGTTGGATACACCAACTCATTCCAGGGTTTTTCTATATTCTTACTATTTTCTACATTTTAGAAAAAATATTGAAGACATCAAATCTATGAAATAACACATATGGACTCATCTAGTAACCAAAAAAAGTGTTAAATAAACTCTTTAAAGTAGCCACTCCTTGCTTTTATGACAGCTTTGCACACTTTGGCATTCTCTCAACCAGCTTCATGAGGTAGTCACCTGGAATGCATTTCAATTAACAGGTGTACCTTGTTAAAAGTTCATTTGTGGAATTTCTTTCCTTCTTAATGTGTTTGAGCCAATTAGTTGTGTTGTGACAAGGTAGAGGTGGCATACAGAAGATAGCCCTATATGGTAAAATACCAAGTCCATATTATGGCATGAACAGCTCAAATATGCAAAGAGAAAACATTTCAAGAACTTTGAAGTTTCTTCAAGTGCAGTGGCAAAAACCATCAAGCACTATGATGAAACTATCTCTACCACCACAAGAAAGGAAGACCCAGAGTTACCTCTGCTGCAGAGGATACATTCATTAGAGTTACCAGCCACAGAAATTGCAGCCCAAATAAATGCTTCACAGAGGTCAAGAAACAGACACATCTCAATATCAACTATTCAGAGGAGCCTGTGTGAATCAGGCCTTCATGTTCGAATTGCTGCAAAGAAACCACCACTAAAGGATACCAACTAGAAGAAGAGACTTGCTTGCACCAAGAATCATGAGCAATGAACATTAGACCGGTGGAAATCTGTCCTTGGGTCTGATGTGTCCAAATTTTATATTTTTAGTTCCAACAGCTGTGTCTTTGTGAGACACAGAATAGGTGAATGGATGATGTCCACCTGTGTGGTTCCCACCGTGAAGCAGGGAGGAGGAGGTGTGATGGTGTGGGGCTGCTTTGTTGGTGACACTGTCTGTGATTTATCTAGAATTCAAGGCACACTTAACCAGCATGGCTACCACAGCATTCTGTAGAGATTTTTTTTTAACAGGACAATGACCCAACACACCTCCAGGCAGTGTAAGGGCTATTTAAACAAGAATGAGAATGATGTAGTCCTGCATCTGATGACCTGACCTCCACAATCACCCGACCTCAACCCAATTGAGATGGTTTGGGATGAGTTGGACCGCAGAGTGAAGGAAAAGCAGCCAACAAGTGCTCAGCATATGTGGGAACTTCTTCAAGACTTTTGAAAATGCATTCCAGGTGAAGCTGGTTGAGAGAATGTCAAGCGTGTGCAAAGCTGTCATCAAGGCAAAGGGTGGCTACTTTGAAGAATCTAAAATATATTTTGATTTCTTTAACAATTTTTGGGATACTACATGATTCCATATGTGTTATTTCATAGTGTTGATGTCTTCACTATTATTCTACAATGTAGAAAATAATACAAATAAAGAAAAACCTTGAATGAGTAGGTGTGTCCAAACTCCGACTGGTACTGTACATCTTCCGCACTAGCAGTAAAACACAATTAAGTACTGTCAGATTTGTAACTAACTGTTCCAACAGTTTGTATATTTCTGCAACTGTTTATAATTGCAAATACATGTATCAGTCTAATACTTTCCAGCCTGAGGCCTAGTGAAGGGATCCTTTGGCTGAGTGTCTATATACTATACACTGTGTCCGTTTGCTGGAGTCCGTTTGACTCATTGGAAATAGAGAAAATGCTTTTCACTGTTAAGGTCAGTAAAAGCTCATGGACTCCGCTAATTGTCCCATGATGCATGTCTTTGTCGACAACAGGCATTTGGCTTTGACTCCCTTAATTTTCCTAACATTCTTAATAGTCCTAGTTTGTTTAAAATGCACATGGACTGGTTGCCTCTCTTTGAATATACATCTATCCCAATTAAGTGCTGGATCTTTTTATAGATTTAAGAACTTGAAATGAGAACAAAAGGACAATGCGAATGGGGGGGGGTAAACATCGGTCTCGTTCCCATAGAATGCTCTGCTATTTTTTTAACAATTATTTTCACTGAGCCACAAGAAGGACTGAAAATAGAAAGCCTTGCCATGTACGTATTTGCATATATAATTTCATATTATGTAACAAATGAATACTTAAGATAGAAATTAAATGTACAGTTATATGAACTATATGCATGGACTACTCAAATATTACAATAATGTGTTAAATGAACGTTATAAAAAAACTGACAGAAATATAAGGCACTCTAAATGCAAAATGAAAACATGTTACGCTGTTGAGCGTTTTAACACCTCAAGAAGAAAGTGACGTCTTTGTACCTTGTCCTAGTGTGTGGAACATTGACTTAGTCTAAGCGACCCCCTGCTATGGAACTACAAACTTTCTGAGCATATCTAAATGCACTGGTGATACGTCGAGTGACACCTTCCCCACCTACATGCCTCACCACAACAATGTCATGACTAACAAAGTATCCACATGAACCCTATTCATAATACACCTATTTATTGCACAAGAAAATATGCACTGAATACATTTTGTCCTACTGATGTGCATTCCAGTGAAAAATCTTTTAATTTCCCCCAAAGTATAGACATCTCATTATGGACGCTTTCATATACAATCCATTCGTTTTATATATGTACTTTATTTCAGTAGACATATGTTAATAGGCCATGATCATATTATAATGAATATATCATTCATATCTGTCATCTTCTATATACCATAAATAACTATATATCACGTATCTTATCCATCAGGTGCTCATCTTTACCTTCATTCTAACATGGAAGAACTAAGATAATCGGTAGCAGCAACTTCATACTTTGCTCATCCCTGTTGATTCCACAAAGCCCGCAGTTTATCGCATGAGTGTGTAAGTAAGTTATTGTGTATCCGATATTGGACAAATAAGACAAAACTCAAAAAAAACTGTAGCAAAGTCAACATTTGGTAGTGTGAATACAGGACTGCACATATTGAGACAAACAAACCCCCAAAATTTGCAAGAAAAAGTAAAAGAGCAAAGACTTTTCTCTGCATGACGGTGCATACATTAGAACAGCTCTACAGCTTAAAAAAATACAACTCGGAAGAGAAAAGTGAACGATTACGCAAATACTTTGTTTGATTCACTTTGTCGAGTGATACGTTTTGTTAAAAAAAGGAAATCAAATTTCACACAGTTTAAAATAAAGCACATATCAACTGTATAGTAAAGTACTAAAAAACTAAATCAATAGGTTTTATTTGTTTCATATATCTTTAAACATTCCCCCTTTCCCCCCCAATTCTTTAAATGATGAACGTTGCGACAGGAAACGGGGTATTTTTTTCATAGTGGACCAAGCACTGGTGTCTTCTTTTTCAAAGGATAGATGTCTCTGTGTCGTTTGATTGTGGAACAGAAATGTCTCTTTACAATGTGTATCAAGTTTTAAGCCATTCTGTGTGCCTCCATTTCTCTCTCTTGTGGTTCGTAATATGATGCATTACTTGTCGATGTAATAGTACGTTGTGTTATTATTTTGTTTGTGTTTCTTTCAGTTTTTTTTTTAACCCAAGACGAATCCTTGAAGCAACAGAAAAAAAATAATTCCATAAGATGCTTCAACAGTCAGGATTCCCTCTCGGTTTCCCGTGTCAGGATGAGTTCCATGGGTTTTGGGAAACACTTGGTCCTCCAGGAATAATCTTTATGATTTTTTTGACATTTTTGTGTCTCACATCTAACACTTAGGGCTCTATTCAATCAGATCCGCTTTAGCCGACATCCGTGTAGTGGTTGTTTTGACGGTGTTGGAGGTGGAACTGCGTTAGAGCTGTCAAATCCACAGGTGGCTCCCGGCATTACACCTAAAGTGCGTATTGCCATGGCCTGTATGTTTTACAAGTTGGAACACTGGAATGTGAGATGAAATCTACACCTCCATTTTGATGATAGAAACATTATTTCCTTTAATGATTTTTCTATTTGAGTGTAATTAATTCCATATGGCCTACACTTTCTGGCTCTGAACTTCTAATGTGAGTGGGGTGGGTGTGACTTCATGACAAGGATCGCAAGAGCAGCTGCTCACCGATTTGACACTCCAATGCAGTTCCACCTCCAACACTGCCAAAACATCTGCTATGCGGGTGTCTGCTATCGCCGGTTAACACTTGATCTGATTGAATCTCGGCCTAAATTGAGTCTTTAGTTAGGAGTTAAGAAGTACTTTCTCAAGCAGGAAATTATGGCTCAGAAGAGAGGCTCGCTGGGGTTGTCCAAGGGCCTTCTGCTTTTCCTCCGGGACAGGGACTCTTACGTTGCATAGTGGTCAAAGCTTCCAAGGTATTCCAAACCAGCTCTATAACAGAACTGGTATTGATCCTGAGGAGAAAGGAGAGAAGGAAAATTAGACATTGGTCCAAAATGTTTGTCACCATTTTCCAACCAGGTCCTATTCATTTGTTTATCTCTCTGTCTCGCTGTCTTTCTTTTCTGCCACTCTCCATATGTATGATCTTTAGTTTCCATGGACTCAACGATTCTCTCTTTCTCCGCCTGCCACGTTCACATTTGCTGTTGCTCAGAAATTAGATAAATAAAAATGTACTTAATTCACCAGAGAGTAGAAGATTGCTGCTTTTAAGCAATTTCAGAGAGCCACTTGTAAGCTATTGTGTATCTTTTCTATAGATCTTGGAAACAGTTGTCTGTCATCCATTCAAATGATATTTTGTAGACGGCAAGTGGAATTCTGTATCTCATGAGCATCGATTTGTATACACAGTCTTTCTTTGAAAACACAGAGGAAATATGACTGCTGACTCAATATGACTGCTGACTTCACCATGTAACAGAGAAGTAGCTACCTGATAAGTGCACAGATTATGTAGATAATTCACTGTGCTGGGTAACTGCAGTCATTTCAATTCAAGGATAATCCTGTGTGTTCCGTTTAAATTCTAAGTGTGTGGTGCTGTGGGTTGTTAGCTCAACCCAGCACATGGTAAATCTTTTTGAGACGTACTACTTATAAATAGCTGTGGGTTGTTACCTGCCTAATAGTTAATAGTATACACTGCGTGTACAAAACATTAATGACATCTGTTTATTTCCATGACATAGGCTGACCAGGTGAAAGCTATGATCCCTTATTGATGTCACTTAAATCCACTTCAATCAGCGTAAATGAAGGGGGGGGTGACAGGTTAAAGAAGGATTTTTAAGCCTTGAGATATGTATTCTGCATGTGTGCCATTCAGAGGGCGAATGGGCAAGACATAAAATGTGCCTTTGAACGGGGTATGGCAGTAGCTGCCAGGTAGCTGCCAGGAGCAGGGGTTTGGGTCAAGAACTGCAATGCTGCTAGGATTTTCACACTCAACAGTTTCCCGTGTCTATATAGAATGGTTCACCACCCAAAGGACATCCAGCTAACTTGATACAACAATGGGAAGCATTGATGTCAAAATGTGCCATCATCCCTTTGGAACACTTTCAACACCTTGTAGAGTCCATGCCCCAAAGAATTGAGGCTGTTCTGAGTGCAAAGGGGGGGTGCAACTCAAAATTAGGAAGGTGTTCCTAGTGTTTGGTATAGTTAGTGTATAAGGTGAGAGGTGTGTAAAGTACAGGTCAACAGGGTATCTCACCTCTGTCTGCACCATGGCCGGTCTCTGTGTCCGGAGCATTTTCACTGTCTGGAAGATATCCACCACGCCCTCGTACCTCATTCGCTCTAATACGATGCTGAGGGTGATGAAGACACCGGTCCTTCCTACACCAGCACTGCAAGAAACAATAAAAAGATAATCAGACAGAAAATAAACAGTCTGAGAACCTCCAATCTGACCAGAAAAAAAACAGGCAAAACACCACATCACCAGACAAAACACCACATGACCAGACAACACCACATGAGCAGACAACACCACATGACCAGACAAAACAACACATGCTCAGACTAAACAACACATGACCAGACAAAACAACAGTCTAGACAAAACAACACAATCTAGACTAGACTATTTATAAACAAACTGCATTATTTGTCTTTGTTCACTAGACTGTTTATATATTAATGTTCCCCACTTGCCATGATTTCTCACAGGACTGCTGTGGGGTGTCTGGGAGCTAATTTAATGTCTGGATAGATCATTAATCTGATCTTTTATCCTGGTAACATCAAAGTTAAGCACCACTGTAAGTTGAGCTAAATCTTTTAAATACCATTAAACGTTGTGGTCTGTTATTGTACTTGCTTATCATTATACACTGTTTGTAAATTATATAAAACTCCATAAAATATTGTTTTGAATGTGGCTCCTTACCTACAATGGACAGATATAGGCCCATCTTGGCCAAACTGTTCTTTTGTTTTATGAACTTGGCCAATGAAATCGATGAAGCCCTCTCCCGATTTTGGCACTCCTTGCTCGGGCCAGTCTGTAAACTGAAACTGCCTTACCGTCCGTGACTGTCCGTCCTGGACAAATAGGGAGAGAGAATACAGTGTGTTCACTTGAATGGAACGTCAAGCCAAGAGGATACAAGACAAGACAACCTGTACATAGCACTTGACCAACAGGCCACATAAGAAGATAGTCGAGGAAAAAAAGAAAACGGACAATCTCGATATGCCTCAGTAATGACGCTGTCTTTTGTGTGCTTTTCCATTGAAGATATCAATATCGGTCATTAACGAATCAGGGAGCCGCGAGGCACAAAGTTATAAGCACCAGAGACAGGTGTTTGTTACTAAAGATATCTGTAATTTTCACCTGACTGTATTAAAATATGAATAGTAAAGACGCTAAGTCCTTTGATGTGCCTGAGCTTTGGCAGGCTCTTGAAAAGCTGTCTTTGAGGGTGTGCATTACTTAAGTGATATTGTATCCCTTTGATAAGGGGAAGCAATCCCATTGAGGTTCCAGTGTAACACACACTACAAAGGAGAAGCCTGCACCATTTATCAGTGTAAGCCTTTGATGGAATTAAGTCCCAGCGGCTCAAGGCTGCCATGCTCCGTATTTGTTTTTACACCTTTGACACATGTCATAATTCCCTCAAATATATTTCTGCATATATTCATTTAAAAACCTCCAGTTCGGTATAAACAACTTATTAGATGTGGGTCCCAGATGTTGGCTTGAGGACTACTGCACAGTTAAAAAACCCGGTCAGTAGGAGTCGGCCAACTGTCAGTCCAAGTCTCAATCTGAACCGTTAAAATCAAATGGCTCAAAGAAATGGTAGCGGGTGCTGCCAAGTTTTTATCATGAAACAGAGTTATTCAAAGACAAAAACTTCAAAGTAGACAGATTTATGCGTTTGACCAAACTCCACACAATAAACAACGAATCTGATATATTTTGACAAAAACTACAAAGTCAGGAACGCTTCATAGCACTGTCAAATCTTAGTGAGCGTTTGAACAGTAAAAGACGGGTGTACAACAGTATAGTACTTACCCTGGCGTCAGTCACTTTGAACTCTCTCAGGATGTACTGGGGCATGTTGTACTCAGCCATGGGATCCACCACAAAGTACTGGTATCTGGCCGACCTCTCTGCTGGCCAATACTGGTGGCATTTTTCCTGCAGCGGTGGAAAAACAACAGAAACCAACCCCATGAGTGGGATTACCTCATACGGTACAATGAAATTCCAGCAGAGTATGGCTGTACGTGCTGTTTACGATGGCCCATTGTTGGTCTGAATTCAATTTATTTTGCATATTCGCATAGTTCATTTCTATATGTATTGTCAGTTATGTTATCATGTTAAAGTATTAGCAACATTTGGTTAGCATGGCCAACAGAGTGCACGGAAACAACATAGTTTAGCATGACATACCCTGCCCATTTCTCGGAGCTTCGTTAGCATGACTACGATGGTGGAGTTATGCTCCCAGAGCATCCTCCAGAAGTCCTCTGTCGTCTCCGCTAGCGGCCCTTGCGTGGCAATATAGGCTTTCTGTTGCCTGAAACAATATAAAAATATTCAGAATCACAAAATACAAGGTCGAAGTGGTCTACTAGGAGTCTCAATAATTCAACCACATTGGTCAACATGTTGAAAGAAGCTCTCCTCACCTGTATCCATCTATGAAACTGGCATTGATGTAGTCGGAGCCTTCCACCCCTCGGATTGGCTGAAGACACACTCGCGTGGACTCGTATGGCATTATGTTCACAAGGCGGTTCTTGAACTTGTTGCAGGGGAGATTGGCACTGATGAATCGCGAGGTATGGGCTTTAGTGTTGGCTAAACGCTGCAGAGAGGAAGATAAGAAGCACTGCCTTTAGGTGACTGTTGGCTAATGCAGCTCTCTCCTTTATTTACCTAGTGTCTGGCTTGAGGGTGACATTAAAAACAGGGGGCTTGTGTAATATAATGCTGGCAAAAGTGAGGGAAGGACTTAGTAGGATTATGGGTTCTCGGGCTGCCAAACATTCTGAACGTGAAAAGGCTACACTTTTCAACCTCATATTCATCAACTCCAGCACCAAACCAGTGTCTACATATGTGAAAACACTGCGTTTCTATGATCTGTGGTTAAAAATATAAGAAGAAAGGCCCCAAAAATGCTTCTCTTTGACATCAAAGGGTTGCATTAAAAGTTAAAGAACATTTTCTAAACAGGCAATGAGTTTTTAAATGTTTCAACTTTTGATGATGTCATCGGGTATATCTTTTTTACTTGATATTTTTTTCTATAAAATGTATAAATCTGCCGTTTTCACATATGTAGACACTGGTATTGTGCTGGAGATAATGAAAACGAGGTTCAAAAGTGGTGGAATTGCCCTTTAAGTATGTAAAGGAGAATCAAGGGAACTACTGCTGCTCCTCAGATTTGCAGTGCGGAGCAAAGAATTGCATGTTGTGATTAAACAAAAAAAATTCATGCCGCAGCAAGCCCGATGTGGACAGGGCCATGGGTAATCTAACCTGTATCATCTCCTAGGGGTGCGTACCAAGCAAGGCCAAAAAGCATTACATACAGCACATATAACACACCACAGACTGGCTGACTATGACCGGTGGGTTAGTTGGAACGAGAGGGTTGGGGTTTTCACATGAAACTATATCTAACCACCCTCTGACTTTCAGTAAATACAAGAAATTAAAGTTTGCGATCCGACAAAATTGGACATAAAAAGTCACTGGCGCTTGCTAGAATGTTTTTTTTCTTATTTTCTTTATATAGCTAGTTTCTCTTTTGTCGGCATGGCCACTTTGGAACTATAAAGCAGGATATGAGCTGGAGCACATTGGTCTTGGGTTAGCATCCAGGCTGTCCAATATCTTTAAGTTGGCTGTTTGTCTGTAGCATTGCACCCTTCATCAGTTTATCTATTCCTTTTGCAATATATTTTTTATAATTGCATGCTTACTCATGTAAGCCTCCTGTACAAGCTACTTTTACAACTAGATGCACTGTACTAAAATAATTCCCCTTGAAAATAAATGGAATTTTTGTGTGGATTTTTCCAATTATAATTAAATAAATAAATAAAAGATCCATGGCAATAATACAACGCAGACCAACTCACCTTGAACTCCAGCTCCATGCCCGTGACGTTCTCTCCGCCCTCAATCCCAGTCAGCTTCTGGATGTAGGCGTAGAGGTTTCGGGCGGGCACTTCAGTGGTGCCGCATGTGACGGCTTCCTGGAGCGCGTCGTGGATGAACACGTACTGGTCCTCCGTCTGCACCATGTAGTTCCGCTGGGCGCGCATCAGCGTCACGTGGCCGTAGATGTCCACTGTCTTCTCATGCTTGATGCGCTCCAGCATAGCGTCGATCACGATGAAACAGCCCGTGCGGCCCACCCCGGCACTAAAGACAAAACAAAGCGACACTTAAGAGACAATATTCTGTGCTGCACACCTCAGCACTGTGTCCCCAAATACACACGAAGAGGGAGGGAAATGGTCAGAACTGACAAGGTTGACTTGCTATTGGCTTGATTTGAGCCGCATTGACAATAGATGACTTGACCTAACTGTTTTAGTGGCTTGTCCAGCTTGACTGACAAGACACTTGAATAACCTTTGAGGTAAGAACTCTATTGAGATAATGGGCCAATAGCGTCACAATTTCCTCTGCAGTTGCAACTTGATACAAGTCATGTTGACGGTCATTCCTGAAATCTGCCCCCAGATGTTACTGTAACGTTCTTGTTTATTATAGCCCCTAACCCTAACCAATATAGCTTTGTTGTGCTGTGTAAGCCCATTATGAGAATGACTACTCTCCATTGGTTGATAATGAGTGACAGTTCAATGCTGAGAAAGGTGCCCTGTGTCAGCTGTGGGGAACTGAGAAGTTCCCTGGCTACTCTAACACCTTGGCCACGCTGCCAACCCCTTGGCTGCTGCAGTGCTGACCATTTTGACTTTGAGAGTAATCAAATCTGATGTGGTGCTGCAGAACCAGTGGGAATTGGAGAATGGCTTTGGCTGCAGTTGTCTGGACATGCCCAGATTCACAAAACACTTAAACAAAAACTTAAGAAGCTTAATTTTAAAATAGAAGTTCATAAGTGCAATTCCTCAACAATATCTTAAGATGAACTTCTCAAATATCTTCTTACGAACTTCTAGAGGATTGTCGCTAGGCAACCGATCTAGATAGCTATATTGCGAAGCAATGACAATCATGCTCGCACATTTCTTACTGAGATGACAGTTTGAAAATATGTTTTTTGGTTTAAAACAATCACTACTGAAACTTTCAGAGGAAGTTTGTGAGTGAATGAAACATGTTCAATTGTTTTCATTAGTTTAGGGTTCAGCGAGAGTATTCACACACACCTTAACTTTTTCCACATGTTGTTGTGTCACTGGCATACACTTAATATCCCATCATGTCAGAGTGGAATAATGTTTTTAGAAATGTTTACAAATTAATTACAAATTAAAAGCTGAAATGTCCTGAGTCAATAAGTATACTTATGGCAAGCCTAAATAAGTTCAGGACCAAAAATGTACTTAAAACAAGTCACATAATAAGTTCCATGGACGCATACAATTATCTGTAAGGTCCCCAAGTCGAGCAGTGAACTTCAAAAACAGAGTCAAAGACCAGGCAGGTTTTCCAATGCCTTTCAAAGAAGGGCACCTATTGGTGGATAAATGGTGAAGTTACAAATTGGATGCTGTATCAATAGAGCCAGTCACAAAGATACAGACGTCCTTCCTACCTCAGCTGCCAAAGATGAAGGAAACCGCTCAAGGATTTCACCATGAGGCCAATGGTGACTTTAAAACAGTGACAGAGTTTAATGGCTGTGATAGGAGACAACGGAGGATGGATCAACAACATTGTAGTTACTCCACAATACTAACTTAAATGACAGAGTGAAACGAAGGAAGCCTGTACATAAATACAAATATTCCAAAACATGCATCCCATTTCCAATAAGGCACGAAAGCAAAACTGCAAAACATTTGGCAAAGAAATGAACTTTATGTGTCCTGAATACAAAGCATTATGTTTGGGGCAAATCCAACACAACGCTTCACTGAGAACCACTGTTATTATTTTCAAGCATGGATGTGTCTGCATCATGTGCTCGTCATTGGCAAGGACTAGGGAGCTTTTTAAGATACAAATAAACGGAATAGAGCTAAGCAAAAGGCAACATCCTAGAGGAAAACCTGGTTCAGTCTGCTTTCCAACAGACACTGGGAGACAAATTCACCTTTCGGCAGGACAATAACCTAAAACACAAGGCCAAATATACAAAACGACATTGAATGTTCCTGGGTGGCCTAGCTACAGTTTTAACTTAAAAATCTATGGCAAGATTGAAAATGACAATGATCAACAACCAACTTGACAGAGATTGAAGATATTTTTTTAAAGAATAATGTGCAAATGTTGTACAATCCAGGTGAACAAATCTCTTAGGGACTTACCCAGAAAGACTAATTGCTGCCAAAGGTGATTCTTACTCGTATTGACTCAGATGGTTGAATACTTATCTACTCAAGATAACATTATTAGTGATTTATTTTTCATCGTTTTTTTTACAAATTTTCTTCCAGTTTGACAGAGTATTTTGTGTAGATCGTTAACAACAAATGACAATTAAATACATTTTAATTACACTTTGTAACACAACAAAATGTGTAAAAAGTAATGGGGTGTAAATATTTTTCGGAAGGCACTGTATCTTGGAATTAAGAACATTTCCAAGAAGAAATCCAACAACATTATTTTTGAGAGTCAAATTTCTTAGTAAGAAACAGGAAAAAATAACATTTCCAAAAACTTTATTGAAGAATTGTCATTTTTCGTACGTTTTGTTAATCCGTGCTGGTCTGCAGTCTGCATTGTGGCTTTCTACAGACACTGCAATCACAGAGCACCCCCCACCTACAGTCCTCTCCAACCTGATCTGAGCTAATCACTATTTAATTACATTTTACATTTCAATTTAACCTCTATCTGAAGTGTCAAAAAGCACAAACACAAACACAGTCTTGTACAGCTAACCTTGTGGGGACACACACATGTCAGTCCCATACAAATCCTATTTTCCCTAACCCCTAACCCTAACTCAAACCCATACTCTTACCCTAAACCTAACCTTAACCCATAAAACTAACCTTAACCCTAACCCTAGCTCCTAAAACTAACCCTAGCTCCTAACCCTAACACTAATCCTCACCTTAACCATAAACCCCCTAGAAATAGCACAAACAGTCCACAGTTGGTCAAATGTTTATTTGTTTACTATTCATGTGGGGACTTCTGGTCCCCACAAGAAAAGTTGAACACGTCCACACACACAGACAAACACACATATACACACACAAGGCACACACACACAAACATCACAAACACAATCATGGCACACACACACAAATCACAAACATGGCACAAATACACAAACATGGCACACACACACACAAACATGGCACACGCAAAACACACACATCGCAAACATGGCACACACACAAACAAATGTGCTTCACTTTTTTCCCTGTGTCACTGAGATGCGGATAAATTTGCCGGGTATCTTTGTAAGAGAGTAGAGCAGCTGACGTCAATTACTGCCATTAGCTCAGCGCAATGTGTTAAAAGCACCTAATGGCTCTCAAGAAGGCACTGAAAAGCAGGCCTCTTCATTAAGAATCCCATCGGCACATTGTCACATTAGAGCCAGAAAAAAATGTCAAAGGAAAAGAGGGAAAATGTGTCGCTAATGTTTCACTTCTATTCAGAATAGATTGCAGCATAAACTTAACGACAAGGACAGACAGCTGAGGATATGTCTAATTTTCATATTATGCAAATTTTCATTTTTTTTTTTTACAACGCAAAATACGTTTTGAACACAAACATTTTTTTTTTACTTTCATAGTGAGGTTATTTTTTGACAGTATTTATTCGATTTTCTTCACAATGGCATCGTTGAGGAGTATGAACTCCAGTCCGCCTGACAAACACGTGTGTCCCCCAGCCGAGCATTGACAAGACAGTCCTTGGCTGGCTGCTCTAAAGTAAATAGGTTATTCAACTCATTAAGTCGACATGGCTACGAGGTACGAGCCACGCTCCCCTGCCTTTCTTCCCCTGATAGAGCATTTGTTTTTCATTTATACAAAGGGGAAAAAAGGGAGGGCAAAAAGATTCAAGACTGAGTTAAGATAGTCTCCGGGGTCTAAGTCTGGAAAATGTGCCGTGGTGCAGCGGAGGCGGCATGGGAGAGAGAATTAAGACACATACGGGAGTCATTTGTTGCAGCAAAACATTATGTGCTTGCGTTTAAAATGGCCGACGTTCCCTGATTGATTTGGGAGCGTGTTTCGACACAGGCTTTGTTGCCACTCTTAAGGTACAGTTGAAGTCAGAATTTTACATACACCTTAGCCAAATGCAATTAAACTCAGTTATTCACAATTCCTGACATTGAATCCAAGTAACAATTCTCTGTCTTAGGTCAGTTAGGATCACCACTTTATTTTAAGAATGTGAAATGTCAGAATAATAGAATAGAGAATGATTTATTTCAGCTTTTATTTATTTCATCACGTTCCCAGTGGGTCAGAAGTTTACATACACTCAATTAGTATTTGGTAGCATTGCCTTTAAATTGTTTAACTTGGGTCAAACATTTCGGTAGCCTTCAACAAGCTTCCCACAATAAGTTGGGTGAATTGTGGCCCATTCCTCATGGCAGAGCTGGTGTAACTGAGTCAGGTTTGTAGGCCTCCTTACTCGCACACGCTTTTTCAGTTCTGCCCACAACATTTTCTATAGGAGTGAGGTCAGGGCTTTATGAAGGCCACTCCAATACCTTGACTTTGTTGTCCTTAAGCCATTTGCCACAACTTTGGAAGTATAATTGGGGTCATTGTCCATTTGGAAGACCCATTTTTAACTTCCTGACTGAAGTCTTGAGATGTTGCTTCAATATATCCACGTACATTTCCTTTCTCATGATGCCATCTATTTTGTGAAGTGCATAAGACCCTTCTGCAGCAAAGCACCCCCACAACATGATGCTGCCACCCCCGTGCTTCACGGTTGGGATGGTGTTCTTTAGCTTGCAAGCCTCCCCCTTTTCCTCCAAACATAACGATGGTCATTATGGCCAAACAGTTCTATTTTTGTTTCAACAGACCAGAGGACATTTCTCCAAAAAGTACGATCTTTGTCCCCATATGAGTTGCAAACCGTAGTCTGGCTTTTTTATGGCAGGTTTGGAGCAGTGGCTTCTTCCTTGCTGAGCGGCCTTTCAGGTTATGTCGATATTGGACTCGTTTTACTGTGGATATAGATACTTTTGTACCTACTTCCTCCAGCATCTTCACATGGTCCTTTGCTGTTGTTCTATGATTGATTTGCACTTTTCGCACCAAAGTACGTTCACAGAACGCGTCTCCTTCCTGAGCGGTATGACGGCTGCGTGGTCCCATGGTGTTTATACTTGCGTACTATTGTTTGTACAGATGAACGTGGTACCTTCAGGCATTTGGAAATTGCTCCCATGGATGAACCAGACTTGTGGAGGTCTACAATCTTTTTTCTGAGGTATTGGCTGATTTCTTTTGATTTTCCCATGATGCCAAGCAAAGAGGCACTGAGTTTTAAGGTAGGCCTTGAAATACATCTACAGGTACACCTCCAATTGACTCAAATGATGTCTCAAATGATCAGAAGCTTCTAAAGCCATGACATCATTTTCTGGAATTTTACAAGCTGCTTAAAGGCACAGTCAACTTAGTGTATGTAAAATTCTGACCCACTGGAATTGTGACACAGTGAATTATAAGTGAAATAATCTGTCTGTAAACAATTCTTGGAAAAAATGACTTGTGTCATGCACAAAGTAGATGTTATAACCGACTTGGAAAAACTATAGTTTGTTAACAAGAAATTTGTGGATTGGTTGAAAAACGAGTTCTAATGACTCCAACCAAAGTGTATGTAAACTTCAGACTTCATCTGTAGTTAGCAGAGGCTCACGGTTGTTGCTGAGCTTCTTGAGAAGAGATTGGTTTGTGTGTGTGTGTGTGTGTGTGTGTGTGTGTGTGTGTGTGTGTGTGTGTGTGTGTGTGTGTGTGTGTGTGTGTGTGTGTGTGTGTGTGTGTGTGTGTGTGTGTGTGTGTGTGTGTGTGTGTGTGTGTGTGTGTGTAATATTGCGTGTGAAATGTTCTCAGGAATATTTGAGGATATGAATCACATCCAGGGATTAAGGAGCAGCACGGCGGGGGGAGAAAACACGGCAAGCGTGAGACATTTTCTACCCCAGCCCCAGCTGTTTCCAATCCTTCACCGCTTTCACAGTCCAGTCCCAAACCCCGGAGAGTGATGACCTGTGAGCAAGCAAGTGACAGAGTGACAGCGTCGAGCCAGAAAGATGGGAAGGTGGAGGAAGAAGAGGAGGAAGAGGGGGGGGGGGAGTGACATAGCCACTTGGCTCGCCTCTTCCGTTATCGGTAGAGAGAGAAAGAAAGAGAGAGTGGGGGAGAGAGAGGTAGAGAGCAAGAGATTGAGAGGTTCTTTATGTTTGGCAGTTATAGGGGCTGGCTGGCCCTGATTCTGGGCCTGTTTTCCACGTTCCCCCCAGCACTAACGACCTGTCTCTGGCTGCTCCGACAGCCGCGGCCAGCTGCTTTGGCCGTCCGCATACATCAGCGGCAGGCTAAAGTGGTTTCAGGTTTTTTTTTCAGAGTGTGGGGAACGGGGGGATTGTACACTGTTAAAAACAGCTGTAACTGGACCCAGAGTAGATGTAGCCTGGACAACAGTAAAAGCAATTTACATGTTGTATTGTCACCAAATCTAGTTCGGTCATGCAAACTCTCTAGCTTATAAAGGCCTATTAAGGCGACCACAGAAAGACTACGCAATTATCTTCACATTTACAGTGTGTATCAAAATGCTGCCCTTCTACTTAGCATGACTTTTAGCGTATCAGCACTAAATACAAGAGACTGTCTGAAAGGCAAAGCAGATGCATCAGAGGCACAGTCATAGCAACACAGGATTGTATGTATAAAGGAAAATGTGTCTATTCACCGTTTTGCAGTAAGCTTACATTGTTCTCCACAACCTCAAAAGCAGACACTGGCTGTGTTCAAAATGGCATCATATCCCCTACGGGCCCTGGTCAAAAGCAGTGCATTTCAAGCGCCATTTCAGATGCAGCCAATGACACATTTTTAACCCATCACGTGATGTCTGAGACGCGACCGCAGTCTCGCCGCTCAAAGTGCCTCAAGGAGAATACTCCATTTCACTGCGTGATGAGGCAGCAAGGTCAGACAGACACAGACTTCCAACGGCCTTGCAGAAGTCTAGACTTCTTTCCGTCAGACTAATGTTTACTCCTTCCTCCTCTTCATTTGAGACACCACTCTAATATGAACTTTTAACTACTGTCGGTGCTGATAGACTAGACCAGTGGTCACCAACCAAGTCACCAAGTCAAGCTCACTTTGAGTTAAAATACGAGCCCGAGATCTACCATTCAGATTTTCTTTTTTACTTGACTTAAAAAACAGAACCTACGCCTCTGCAACATTTTTTTTTTTTTTTTACCTTTATTTTACTAGGCAAGTCAGTTAAGAACAAATTCTTATTTTCAATGACGGCCTAGGAACAGTGGGTTAAATGCCTGTTCAGGGGCAGAACGACAGATTTGTACCTTGTCAGCTCGGGGATTCGAACTTGCAACCTTCCGGCTACCTTCCGGCTACTTGCAAACTTCCGGCTACTAGTCCAATGCTCTAACCACTAGGCTACCCTGCCGCCCCAACATTAACCTATTAAAAACAGTACTTAAGCAATTCGGTTTGTTTAGTAGGTTATAGTAGGTAGTTTACTGACCGAAAAGGGACACCATGTTCAAGTCGATAGTGAAACTCGAGTAGCGCCGCATTATTCCTGCCTCATGCACAAATGCATGTTGTTTCTCCTATGAACAGTGAAAGTGAAATATTCCTCGATATTTAAAAAGACCCAAACCGCTATTAACAACAGTGCAAGCCTATCGATACAGTTTCCCAATCATTCATTACAGCAGCAGTACTGGTTGTAGCACCAGTAGACGTAGGAAGAAGGTGCATTTTCTGGCGTATAAAAGTGTTGAATGAAAACTGTTGACAGTACTGAGTAAGACATTTTTGGTCACCCTAGTCATTTTTTAAAACATTTTAAATCTCACAGTATCAACATTTCTTTAACTTTCCTTTACGCATGCTACGTTACTGCAGACACAGTAACCTAAGCCATCCGATTGGCCAGCGTCAGGCCTATAGTGCACTTGATTTGCTCCCCGGGCCTGCCGGAACACTTCGCCTAGCCGCCAGCTGAATCAAGTGCACCTACCATCAACAGATTGAGCCAAATAAATACAAATATGAACGCAAGGCTTTATTGTTGTTGTTTTTTTACAGAAATGTTTGGCGATCGACTAGGAATGCCTTGGAGATCGACCTGTTGGACTAGACGTGGTAGACATTCATATATAGAGTATTGTAACGAAACAGCAGGGAGTGGGTCTCGAACCCTTGACCTTCGAGCCCGAGGTCCGGCACGCTATCGACTGTGCCGCAAAAGCATGCTTGTGCGACAGGGTCGATTTCCGTGCTTATAAACCCAGGGTCGTTACAGTATGAATCAAACAACCTCCAAAGAATATGTCTGATGCATGAGAAACATTCATTCTCATTCTTAATGAAAATCAACCCAAAATCACTCATTCCTTTCATGTACAGTGTTAACCTCTTGAAGCTAGGGGGCACTATTTTTATTTTTGGAAAAATAACGTTTCCAAAGTAAACTGCCTATTTCTCAGGACCAGATGCTAGAATATGCATATAGCATGGGATAGAAAACACGCTAAAGTTTACAAAACTGTAAAAATATTGTCTGTGAGTATAACAGAACTGATATTGCAGGTGAAATCCTGAGAAAAATCAAATCAGGAAGTGACTCTTATTTTGAAACCCCTGTCTTTCTATGCATCCCTATTGCCCATTGAAAGGGATATAATAATAATAATAATAATAATAATAATAACCAGATTCCTTTTTTTCTGTGGCTTCCCTAAGGTGACTACAGCCTTTAGATGTAGTTTCAGGCCTTTATTTTGAAGAATGAGCGTAAACGTCCACATTGCGTAAGTGGTCAGTTGTTGGCTCTCAGTGTGATTTTTTTGCGCTAAACAGAGAGGTAGCCATTTTTCCTCCCGGTCCTAGTGAAAAGCCAACTGTCCCGAAGAAAGGATTGCGTGACGATTAGCTTAGCAACCGTGTGATGCAGTATGACAAAGTGAATGCGACAGTTTGCTGGGTCGGGCGTAATATGTTCCTTCATTCATTGGATTCCTATCCCCTTTCTATAATATCTCTGGCAACGGCACCATGCAATGCACCCCTCCATTAAATTACACATTTCTCGAGGTAGGAATATCACGAACATAAGATCAATGGCTCATCCGAGAGAAGACATCCTACAAAGTTATGACATAGGCCAGTACTGAAATCTGACATGTATGATAGACATTTTCCCACTTCCAGTGTAGTGAGAGCAACTTTATCACGGTGCTACGTCATTACGGCCAGATTTCTACCTGCTTGAATGCCAATAACTTAGATACACATGAAAACAAGAAATGACCCAGGGAATTGATAGAACCTTTCCTTTAGGGATCTGCCCCCTTTTTTACATTTTCGCCTGAAGTGACATACCCAAATCTAACTGCCTGAAGCTCAGGCCGTGAAGCGAGGATATGCATATTCTTGGTACCATTTGAAAGGAAACACGTTGCAGTCTGTGGAAATTTGATAGGAAAATAGGAGGATATAACACAATAGATCTGGTAAAAGATAATACAAATTTAAAAACTAACCGTTCTTTTGTATTGTTTTTTGTACCATCGTCTTTGAAATGCAAGGGAAAGGCCATAATGTATTATTCCAGCCCAGGTGCAATTTAGATATGTGCAAAGTTTTAGACTGATCCAATGAACCATTGAATTTCTGTTCAAAATGTTGTATCAAGACTGCCCAAATGTGCCTAATTTGTTTATTAATAACTTTTCATGTTCAAAACGGTGCCCTGTCCTCAAACAATAGCATGGTATTATTTCACTTTATTAGCTACTGTAAATTTGACAGTGCAGTTAGATGAACAAGAATTTAAGCTTTCTGCCAATATCAGATATGTCTATGTCCTGGGAAACCCAGAATTAAACATGTGGTGCTTATTGTGTCGGAAAGAGCTGCAGAAAGGGCCGGCGAATCTGTTCTGATCTCTCCCTGTGAGCCCATAATGCCTCAACGGCCTCAGTTCCAATAGGAGCACAACAGTCATCGACCCTATGGGTTACCAAGAACAGCATGAAACTGTTGAGACACAGAACCCCCCCCCCCCCCCCACACACACACACACACACACACACGAAACAATGACTTCACCTTATGAGAGGGAGAAAGAGAGAGAGACAGAGACACAGACAGAGGAGAGAGAGAAAAGAGGTAGGCCAAGAGAGAGAAGGGAAGAGAGAGAGAGAAGGGAAGAGAGACAGAAGGGAACAGAGAGCGAGAAAGAGAAAGGAAGAGAGAGAGAGAGAGAGAGAGTTAGAAAGGAAGAGAAAGAGAGAGAAGGGAAGAGAGAGAGAGTGAGAGTTAGGGGAAGAGAGAGAGACAGAGAGAAAGAGAGAGAGGGAAGGGAAGAGAGAGAGAGAGAGAGAGAGAGAGAGAGAGAGAGAGAGAGAGAGAGAGAGAGAGAGAGAAAAAAGGAAAGAGACGAGAGATAGAAGGGAAAAGAAGGAAAGAGAGAAGAGAAAGAAAAGGAAAGTGAGAGAAGGGAAGAGAGAGAGAAGGGAAGACAGAGTTCTTCAGTGGGAACACATGGATGTACTTTTAATAATATCCTTCTTCTCTTCTTCAATCTTTCTGACACTTTATTTAAGGTTGGCAACAGGATTTGCGATGTTATCGAACAAATACCTAATTAAAGTTACTCTCTAACAACCTTCAGACTGTAAACTGAGCAACCTCACATTAGTCAATCATTTGACTAAAGAACTTGGCCATGAAGTGAACTTTTAACACACTGTGATGGCAATGGGTATATCATACAGTGGAAAGTCCTACAACATCAAATTGAATAAATTGTAATACAATGATAATCCAACGGAATTATTTTGTCTCTTTATCACTCATTATCAAAAACAAATTCAACTCAAACCCCTAATGCTCCTAATTGCCATACACTAACAGTGATGTCTTCAACAAAAGGCGGCCATTTTCAATGAATAAAAGACGCAAAGCACAAGCCAATGTTAAAAACAGGACACCAACCACTTAAGCTCATCTCATTGTCTACGATGTCACGTTTTCACAAGGCAAGTCCCGTTGCAGCCTGGGTAAATTGGCGTCTCTTTCTCGGGCGTGACAACAAAGCAACTAAATCGATTGCAGGTCTTGAGACACGGTCCACGTTGGTCAGACTTTAATTCTGCTCCTCCCACTCCAAAAGGCCATTACAGATGAAACGATTGTTTGCGTGTTGTGTGTGTTTGTCAAATGAATTATGTTCCTTCGACTCTAGGGGTCATTGCAGATCAAATGATTGTACGTGTGTTTTGTGTGTCGATGCATGTTTGAGAGAAAGTCTCTAAGGAAAATATTTTAAACAAACCATCAAAAGAAATGACACTCATGGTACACGTGTTTGTGTTGTGTGAAAACTATACATGTTTCTATGGGATTGGGTCACACCCACACCACACTGACTATGACTCTCTCTTTGGTCAGTCTGAGTCTGTTGCAATACTGACTTCTTACAGGGAGAATGGTAAACGGCCTGTTTTTTGCTAGCAATAGCTTGACCAGCTAATTTACTAAAAGCTCAGAGGTCTGTACAATGCAGTTAATTATACGCCACAAAACAATCAACGGCTTTTGTTTAGACTTGCAAATGGTCTGTGCCGCCATCAACATCCTAGTAAGATAGAGGACATGATGGACCAGCCATCTCACAAATTCTCTACGCTCCCGAGTGACGCAGTGGTCTAAGGGACTGCATCTCAGTGTTTAAGGCGTCACTACAGCCACACTGGTTTGATTCCAGGCTGTATCACAACCGTCTGTGATTGGGAGTCCCATAGCGCGGGGCACAATTGGCCCAGCGCCGTCCGGGTTTGGCCGGTGTAGGCCGTCATTGTAAATAAGAATTTGTTCTTAACTGACTTGCCTCGTTAAATAAAGGTTAAAATATTTATATAACCTAAAATATAAGGGTGTGTGTCCCAATAATATCTATCTTATTTTGAAGTGTGTACTCGTTTACAACTTCACACAAATCTAAAAGCAGTGGATTGGTGGCTAGGTATTTTTTAAATTAGGGGGGTGAAATCATATTTTCAAAATGGTGGTCTGACAAAGCATTGGGGGATCTTGGATTGTGCGAGACACTTCCATAGGGATTTGAAGCTCTGCACTCTTTATCTGATGCAGTGGCAAGGAATTCAAAAACCCATCTGCACAGTGACATTAATTCCTGCATTCTGCTTCGCCGTAAAAAGTTGGGATTTTTCAATTCATACTGATTCTGCGACTAGGTCTAATTAACTCCAACATGTGGTCATTAAAATTATTTGGTAATCCCCTTTTTTGTCTTTTTTTCCGGCATAAATGTGTATCTTCGCGCTCGCTCTATTTCAGTTCCATTTCCTATGTCCTCCTCTCTCTGCCTTTATTTATCTCTTGGTCTGTCTCTCTCTCTCTCTCACCCTGACACGCACACGCATTCACACACACTGCAGAGCCTCCTTCAGTATAAATCCCCAGTCTGAGGAGATGCAGACGGCTGCATTCCCAACTCTCTTTTTTGTCTGGAGTTTGGTCCTCCTTCTCATTCGGGGTGTGAAATAAGTCCTTTAGTGTTTTGTAATAACCCCAGGGATAAGCTGGATGCTCGTGGACCTCTGATGTCGGCATGTTAGTGTGGGGAGGACGTGTGTGTGTGTGTGTGTCTGTGTGTCTGTGTGTGTGTGTGTGTGTGTGTGTGTGTGTGTGTGTGTGTGTGTGTGTGTGTGTGTGTGTGTGTGTGTTGTGTGTGTGTGTGTGTGTGTGTGTGTGTGTGTGTGTGTGTGTGTGTGTGTGCTGTGTGTAGAGAAGGGATGTTTAAGTTTCGCCAAGGGCACTGACATCGGTAATTCTTACTCTGTTGTAGTAAATACCTTTAAATCAAGAAGAAAAAATAAACATTGGGTAAAGCTAGAAGGAGGACTCCCTCTGGCTCTCAGTCAGTGATATGCAGCTCATGTCATCTATTCCTGTCATTCCTCCTAACCTCCTCCTCTTTTTTTGCTCTCTCTTCCTGGTCTCTTTCTCTCTCCCTCTGTGTCTTTATCTACACCTGTGATTCAGTGAACAGCGCTTCAATGACGAGTAACCTTGTCTGAGACCAGAAGTCCTTAGCTCAGCAGGCTAACATAGCCTATGATAGCAAAATCAGGAGCCTTGCTTACCTGCAATGTACCACCATCGGCCCTGCGTCTGGGGGATTACAGGCTTTGACCCGTCTGAGGAAGGCCAGGAACGGAGTGGGGTGCTCGGGTACCCCGTGGTCCGGCCAGGCCGTGAACTGGAACTGCCTCACCTCTCTTTTCTCACTGGAGCCATTCTGATAGACAGAGGAAAAGTCTGTCAATAATACTTCAATGCCTTTAGTGGACAGGAGGTGTGGTCCAGTTTAAAAAAAAAAAGATCTTTATAACATTTCAAAGGCACTGCATCAATGATGCCAGGGGAATAGAGTAAAGCTACTGGCCCGTGGCTATGGTTCTCAGTTTAACTCAGTTTAATAGACTTTACTCTTGGAAAGTGTTGGACTGTGTTAGTTCTCTGAGTTCATGGTACAGACCGGAATTTGGTGTCTGACTTCCAGGTGAAATAAAGATAACGGTTAAATTAATAATAAGAAATAAAACGTACTTTATAAAGTGCAAATGTCCTGACGCAGTATGTGGCCAGCTCCACCGTGTCCAAAAGTGTCACCTGGATGAGGCCGTAGGTCTCCGTCCCTCTCGTGGGCCAGTACTGGTCACATTTCACCTGAAATTGAGAGAAAATAAGTGGTTTGGTCAAACATTCGAACAACTCTGTCTCTAGCCAGGTTCCAACAAATAGAGGCATGACGCAACTACTTTGTTTGAAGTACGTCAAATAAACGATATCTTCTATATTTTCAGTGTACAAAAAGTTAAACTTAGAGAGTCTGTGCCCACATCCCTAACAACAGTATGAAAAAAGTTCTGATCTGATCTGATCCTCAATGCTCCATTTCTGTCCTCTAACTCTCTGAACGACTGTCTTGAGTTGGAACTATACGGACCCTAATAGACGCAACTGACGCATGATCATCCAGCTTCATGAAGGAAAGTCGAGGCGAGGCAAAGATCACTTGTGTGATTTCACAATGGAGGAAAACAGGCCCAGCTAAGACGTTCCACTCAAGCCCGACTGTGCTATTTATTAGCCTGACAGGTTCTGTAATTACAATCTTAACTGCAGTTTTCCAATCACATTACAGGCAAACGTTTATTATGGTTATAGCATTTTTGTTGTCCAGCAAACAGGCAATAAAACACAACCTCCATTACAGTATTGTCGTTTCGCTGCAAAAGGGAAGCGTGGTGAACTCAAAGAGTCTTCATGCAGATGCCTTACCTCATACACTATACTACCCTCATCTTACAGTGGAAGGTGCTGCTGCTGAAACTCAACTGAGAATAGATTCTTCTTATTATCAGTGTATAATCAACAGAATGTGTGTGCAGTAAATGTGGTGCAGTAAGGATACACAATTTCAATAATCTAAAGATTATTTAAAAAAATACATATATACATTTCCACAACTTTAGGAAAGTATTTTGAATGATAACAACCAAGTAAAACATTCACTACATGACCAAAAGTATGTGGACACCTACCCGTCGAACATTTAATTCCAAAATCATTGGCATTAATGTGGGGTTGGTCCCCCCTTTGCTGCTATAACAGCCTCCACTCTTCTAAGAAGGCTTTCCACTAGATGCTGGAACATTTCTGCGGGGACTTGCTTCCATTCACCCACAAGACCATTAGTGAGGTTGGGGACTGATGTTGGGCGATTAGGCCTGTCATTGTATGCTGTATTGTTAAGATTTCCCTTCACTGGAACTGAGGGGACTAGCCTGAACCATAAAAAACAGCCCCAGACAATTATTCCTCATCCACCAAACTTTACAGTTGGCACTATGCATAGGGCAGGTAGTGTTCTCCTGACATCTGCCAAACCCAGATCATTCCGCTGGACTGCCAGATGGTGAAGTGCGATGGTGAAGTTTACACCACTCCAGACGATGCTTGGCATTGCGCATGGTGATCTTAGGCTTGTGTGTGGCTGCTCAGCCATGGAAACCCATTTCATGAAGCTCCTGATGAACAGTTCTTGTGCTTACGTTGCTTCCAGAGGCAGTTTGGAACTCGGTAGTGAGTGTTGCAACTGAGGACAACACTTGGCGGTTGCATTCTGTCGGCTTGTGTGGCTTACCACTTTGCGGCTGAGCCGTTGTTGCTCCTAGACGTTTCCACTTCACAATAACAGCACTTACAGTTGACTGGGGCCGCTCTAGCAGGGCAAAAAATGTACGAACTGACATGTTGTAAAGGTGGCATCCTATGACAGTGCCACGTTGAAAGTCACTGAACTTTTCAGTAAGACCATTCTACTGCCAATGCTTGTCTATGGAGATTGCATGGCTGTGTGACTCATTTCATACACCTGTCAGCAACGGGTGTGACTGAAATAGACAAATCCACTCATTTGAAGGGCTGTCCACATACTTTTGTATATGTAGTGTATGAGAGCATCTGCAATATACCGAGAGGGCTTCAGATGTTTCGAGCCAATCATCCAAAGGATGTTAGCTACACAATGAAGCTTATTAAATCATCAGAAATGCTGTCAAACAAGCTGCTAAAGCTTGACAGAGTTCTATAAGGCAGCTTTTGTATGTATTCACAACAGAACTAGAACCAGACATCAACACATGCACTCGGGTCTACAATATAGGCTAGCGAATAGTGAAAGCAATCCACTCACAGCATCTATTCATTGAGTTCTACCAGGTGATACAGTGACATGTCAGGTAGAATACATTGAATTGTTCTCCTCTTGAGAGACCAATGTCTTTTGGGAGACCATTTAAACAAGTTAATAACAGATCTTTAGAGAAGGAATTGTGTGTAAGTAGCGACCTTGCAACTTGTGGAGACCATGCGGTCTTTGTTTCTTTGTGATTTCAAACATACATAAGAGACCTTGCAGTGTCAGACACAAGTGTGTCTTTTCACCTTGAAAGAGTGAAAAAGTGCTGTGTGCTTGGTTGTTGTGCCGAGTGACTGACATTTTAGCATTAGCGACATATTCCGCTATAGCTTAAAGGGGCAATCTGCCGTTCAAACCTTCATTACAGTATTGTCGTTTAGCAGTTCAGACAATAACTAAGCGGTCACCCCACAACTATTTTGGTAAATAGCTAAACCACACATGCAACCACTCTCAAATTCACAGACAGAGCACTGACCATCCATAAAACAATTATAGTTTTAACCATGTTTTTTTAGGCTCTACAGTGTTTGTTTACAATTACATTGTTTACAAAGGAAGGAGCAAAACCAGCTCATATTTTGTGTTCTGACGGGGTAGAACTATTGAACTAAGCTTATGAGGCATGTATTTGTTAAATTCTTCAACAATCAACGGGTATGTATTATTCGTTTCAAAGTTGAAATAAAAAATGGATGTAGCAACGGCAGATTGTCCCTTTAAAGCAGTGCTGCTGGCTAGCCTAGTGGCCATGCGACTAACTACACTAACGGTTTAGCAGCACTAATACTAAAAAAGACAAAAGGAAAACTCATGAGGTGGCAAATAAAGGAGTGAGTGACATCCATTGGCATCAGAATAGAAATATGAGGGAATCTGAAGGGACATGACACAAAATGCACAAAGAAATAGGAACACAGAATGAAAGGAAGAATGGGCAGGCCAAAGAAAATGTTAAGGCAGGGAATTTGCATCACAGAAGAAAATGGAGGAGCCATGAGGAGTCATGAGTTAAGGTATAATGTTGCCTTTTCAATAAAGCTTGGAAGTAAGCTAATGGAAAACAGACACATTGAATTGTACCTATTTTGCATCTGACAAGTATATCTGGAATCTGGAATTACATTCCGGTATACTTGCTTTACAGACCATGTACACTGATATTAAAATGTAGATGCTTGAGGTAGAACATATAACAATGGCATAGTTTCACATTTCAGTGCCTGACTTTTTCTTGTTTACAAATCCAATAATATGACACGTGTCCCATATATGGACATTCAGAGAATGACTAAATGTTGTTTCTTCGACTATGACTAATGTCAGGGTTGAATAACGTGGATCTGTGCAATAGACCTAGACCTCTGCTAAAGACACATTCTACTCAGAGCATGATAATCAAATGAACAATAATGGATCCCACAGGGCTGATCCCAGATCTGTGCTTACCCTCGATCTCTCCTCCAGCTTGGTCATCATGACGATGTTGGCACTCCGCTGTTCCCAGATCATCCTCCAGAAGTCGCCAAACGTCTCAGGCAGCGAGCCCTGCGTGGCGATGTACGCATTCTGCTTCCTGTAGCCGTCAATGTAGTTGGAGTTGATGTAATCACTTCCAGGGATACCTTGGAAAGAGGAGGGAAAGGGATTAGAATGGTTGATGATGATGATGTGTGTGTGTGTGTGTGTGTGTGTGTGTGTGTGTGTGTGTGTGTGTGTGTGTGTGTGTGTGTGTGTGTGTGTGTGTGTGTGTGTGTGTGTGTGTGTGTGTGTGTGTGTGTGTGTGTGTGTGTGTGTGTGTGTGTGGTCTGTGTGTGGAGAGTGATTAACCTTGGTTGTACGACACACAGGGAAGACGCAATGAGTGACACAAAACAGTGGCTTCAGCTTCAGAGGGATCAATAATGTTAGTCCATCCACTTGCAGGTACTGTGAAAGGTGAAGTCCCACTATGGTAGTGCTTACAGGTTTAGACCCCTGCTCGTCCGACTCAATACCTTCAGTTGTTTTGACAATAAACAACACTTAATCCTGACAGTTCTTTCAAACAAAAAAGGACACAACTCCAGGGTTAGTTTTCTTACTCAGGCACTACCCAGGCAAACAGTCTATACTGTGTTTTTCGTTTAAGCTTTGCCATTGTGTGCCTTTTGTGTCATCTATCAACACAAAATGGCGGTCTACTTGTTGAATCACTGTGTCAATTGTTATCTTACTCTTGAATGTAACGATGATTCCAAAAAGAGCATTTCCGCTATCTACCGTGAACTTGAGAGATAGAGTTTGGCTTTGAAAAACGCCTTCTCCCCACCTCTCTCCTCAACCTCACAGAGAGAAAAACAAACAACAAAACCTCCTACTCTCCTCTTTTTTCACCGCTTGCTAAATGAAAGCGCCGTGGTCTTTTCCAATCCGGGAAGAGGAGAAGACGGAGCTGACAGTTAGTCAATGCTTCGGGACTGGCAGTTGAGGGCCCGGTGCACACATGGACGACGAAGATAAGTCTCATCTGCATGGGCGCCACGTTTCCACAGTCAACCCACCCACGCTCCAGCTCTCCTCCCTTCCCCTTTTCTCCCAGGTAACGTATTTAGTACAACCAAAAAAAAAAAAAAAAAAGAATCTGAGCTCATTCAAACCCCAACATTTCTTACTCTTCTTTTCCTCCCTTCCTTTTCCCTCCTAAACCCTTTAGTACAGCCGTTGCCTGGCTGTATAGTTCCATGATGGACAAGGGATAAAGACGATTAAGCCCCCAGCTTTCAAACTGGGAGGGAAAAAGAGACACTATCATGATTTAATGAAAACAAGAGTGTCTGGATGCATATTTGCTAAATGGTTTCTCGGAAGACAGCTGAAGTGTCACTCATGATTTGTGGAGAACGCAACCATCTGCTTGCAACACTTTCAATATCGTTATCAAGACAGAAACACAACTAATAATATGGCGCAGATATTAAAACTTGGCAAATGATCGAAGAATCACATACAAAATTGCCAGCTTGTCTTAAAACTGTCTGAAAGTGCCATGTGTGTTAGGAATTTTAATGGCTTTCCATTTATTTTGGTATTAATCCACACTGAAGTAACTTTTGGAAAAAGTTATCTTTCAGAGTACTAGGTTGGCCTGTAACCCCAGGCAAGAGGTCATGAGTCTATAAATGATGTGAGCTAGACCTTTAAAAAGGTTAAAATTCACAACGCCGCAGGGCCAGACGGATTACCAGGATGTATACTCAGAGCATGAACTGACCAGCTGGCAAGTGTTTTCACTGACATTTTCAACCTCCCTGACCCAGTCTGTAATACCTACATATTTCAAGCAGACCACCATAGTCCCTGTGCCCAAAAATTGCTCCTGAGTGGTACCGTGGTCTAAGGCACTGCATCTCAGTGCAAGAGGTGTCACTGCAGTATCTGGTTTGAATCCAGGCTGCATCACATCTGGCCACATCTGGCCGTACCATAGGGCGACGCACAATTGGCCCAGCATCGTCCGGGTTTGGCCGGGATAGGTCGGCATTACACGCAGTCAGTCAGGAAAGCTAAGGCCAGCTTCTTCAGGCAGAAGTTTGCATCCTGTAGCTCCAACTCCAAAAAGTTCTGGGACACTGTGAAGTCCATGGAGAACAAGAGCACCTCCTCCCAGCTGCCCACTACACTGAGGCTAGGAAACACGGTCTCCACCGATAAATCCATGATTATCGAAAACTTCAATAAGCACTTCTCAACGGCTGGCCATGCCTTCCGCCTGGCTACTCCAACCTCGGCCAACAGCTCCGCCCCCCGTAGTTCCTCACCCAAGCCTCTCCAGGTTCTCCTTTACCCAAATCCAGATAGCAGATGTTCTGAAAGAGCTGCAAAACCTGGACCCGTACAAATCACCTGGGCTTGACAATCTGGACCCGCTATTTCTGAAACTATCTGCCGCCATTGTCGCAACCCCTATTACCAGCCTGTTCAACCTCTCTTTCATATCGTCTGAGATCCCCAAGGATTGAAAGCTGCCGCAGTCATCCCCCTCTTCAAAGGGGAGACACCCTGGACCCAAACTGCTATAGACCTATATCCATCCTGCCCTGCCTATCTAAGGTCTTCGAAAGCCAAGTCAACAAACAGGTCACTGACCATCTCGAATCCCACCGTACCTTCTCCGCTGTGCAATCTGGTTTCCGAGCCGGTCACGGGTGCACCTCAGCCACACTCAAGGTACTAAACGATATCATAACCGCCATCGATAAAAGACAGTACTGTGCAGCCGTCTTCATCGACCTCGCCAAGGCTTTCGACTCTGTCAATCACCAAATTCTTATCGGCAGACTCAACAGCCTCGGTTTTTCGGATGACTGCCTTGCCTGGTTCACCAATTACTTTGCAGACAGAGTTCAGTGTGTCAAATCAGAGGGCATGCTGTCCGGTCCTCTGGCAGTCTCTATGGGGGTGCCACAGGGTTCAATTCTCGGGCCGACTCTTTTCTCTGTATATATCAATGATGTTGCTCTTGCTGCGGGCGATTCCCTGATCCACCTCTACGCAGACGACACCATTCTATATACTTTCGGCCCGTCATTGGACACTGTGCTATCCAACCTCCAAACGAGCTTCAATGCCATACAGCACTCCTTCCGTGGCCTCCAACTGCTCTTAAACGCGAGTAAAACCAAATGCATGCTTTTCAACCGATCGCTGCCTGCACCCGCATGCCCGACTAGCATCACCACCCTGGATGGTTCCAACCTTGAATATGTGGACATCTATAAGTACCTAGGTGTCTGGCTAGACTGCAAACTCTCCTTCCAGACTCACATCAAACATCTCCAATCAAAAATCAAATCCAGAGTCGGCTTTCTATTCCGCAACAAAGCCTCCTTCACTCACGCTGCCAAGCTTACCCTAGTAAAACTGACTATCCTACCGATCCTCGACTTCGGCGATGTCATCTACAAAATGGCTTCCAACACTCTACTCAGCAAACTGGATGCAGTCTATCACAGTGCCATCCGTTTTGTCACTAAAGCACCTTATACCACCCACCACTGCGACTTGTATGCTCTAGTCGGCTGGCCCTCACTACATATTCGTCGCCAAACCCACTGGCTCCAGGTCATCTACAAGTCCATGCTAGGTAAAGCTCCGCCTTATCTCAGTTCACTGGTCACGATGGCAACACCCATCCGTAGCACGAGCTCCAGCAGGTGTATCTCACTGATCATCCCTAAAGCCAACACCTCATTTGGCCGCCTTTCGTTCCAGTACTCTGCTGCCTGTGACTGGAACGAATTGCAAAAATCGCTGAAGTTGGAGACTTTTATCTCCCTCTCCAACTTCAAACATCAGCTATCCGAGCAGCTAACCGATCGCTGCAGCTGTACATAGTCTATAGGTAAATAGCTCACCCTTTTTCACCTACCTCATTCCCATACTGTTTTTATACTGTTTTTATTTATTTACTTTTCTGCTCTTTTGCACACCAATATCTCTACCTGTACATGCCCATCTGATCATTTATCACTCCAGTGTTAATCTGCAAAATTGTATTATTCGCCTACCTCCTCATGCCTTTTGCACACATTGTATATAGACTGCCCATTTTTTTCTACTGTGTTATTGACTTGCTAATTGTTTACTCCATGTGTAACTCTGTGTTGTCTGTTCACACTGCTATGCTTTATCTTGGCCAGGTCGCAGTTGCAAATGAGAACTTGTTCTCAACTAGCCTACCTGGTTAAATAAAGGTGAAATAAAAAAATAAATAAAAAAAAATAAGAATTTGTTCTTAACTGACTTGTCTATTTAAATAAAGGTTAAATTAAATTTAAAAATTATCAAAAAAGCCAAGGTAACCTGTCTAAATGAGTATCACCTGTATAGCACTCACATCTGTAGCCATGAAAGGCTTTGAAAGGCTGGCCATTGCTCACATCAACCTCATCTTCATCACAGACATCCTGGACTCACTCCAACAGATCCACAGACTACGCGATCTCTAATGCACTCCAGACTGCCCTTTCCCACTTGGACAAAAGGAACACCTATGTGAGAATGCTGTTCACTGACTACAGCTCAGCGTTCAACATCAATGCGCCATCCAAGCTCACCACTAAGCTAAGGACCCTGGGATTAAACACATCCCTCTGCAACTGGATCCTGGACTTCCTGAAGGGTTGCCCCATGGTGGTGAAGCTAGGCAACAACACATCTGCCTTGCTGACCCTCAACACAGGGGCCCCTTAGGGGTGCGTGCATAGTCCCCTGCTGTACTCCCTGTTTACCCACGACTGTGTGGCTGCACATGTCTCTCACACCATCATTAAGTTTGCAGGCGACATGACGGTGGTAGGAATGATCACCGATGACGATGAGACTGTCTACAGGGAGGTCAGAGATCTGGCAGTGTGGTGCCAGGATATAAACCTACGGTACATCACTGGGGGCCGAGCTCACTGCCATCCAGGACCTCTATACCAGGCGGAGTCAGAGGAAGGCCCTAAAAATGGGTAAAGACTCCAGCCACCCAAGTCACCAGCAAGCGGTCAGCGATTCACCAAGTCTGGAACCAACAGGACCCTGAACAGCTTCTACACTCAAGCTATAAACCACTTCGACCCTCAAGATGAACAGCTTCTACCCTCAAGTTAGGAAAGAAAAGGCTGGCTTTTTCAAAAATAAATTTGCATCCTGTAGCTCTAACTCCAAAAGGTTCTGGGACACTGGAGTCCATGGAGAATAAGAGCACCTCCTCCCAGCTGCCCACTGCACTGAGGCGAGGAAACACTGTCACCACCGATAAATACACGATAATCGAGAATTTCAAAAAACATTTCTCTATGGCTGGCCATGCTTTCCTCCTGGCTACCCCAACCCCGGCCAACAGGTCCGGACCCCCAGCAGCTACTTGCCCAAGCCTCCCAGCTTCTCCTTCACCCAAACCCAGTTAGCAGATGTCCTGAAAGAGCTGCAAAACCTGGACCCGTACAAATCAGCTGGGCTTGACAATCTGGACCCTCTCTTTCTAAAATTATCCGCCACCATTGTTGCAACCCCTATTACCAGTCTGTCCAATCCCACTTTCGTATCGTCCGAGATACCAAAAGATTGGAAAGCTGCCGCGGTCATCCCCCTCTTCAAAGGGGGTGACACTCTAGACCCAACTGTTACAGACCTATATCCATCCTGCCCTGCCTTTCTAAAGTCTTTGAAAGCCAAGTTAATAAACAGATCACTGATCATTTCGAATCCCACTGTACCCTCTCCGCTGTGCAATCCGTTTTCTGAGCTGGTCACCGGTGCACCTTAGCCGTGCTCAAGGTACTAAACAATATCATAACCGCCATCAATAAAAGACAGTACTGTGGAGCCATCTTCATCGACCTGGCCAAGGCTTTCGACTCTGTCAATCAACACATTCTTATCGGCAGACTCAACAGCTTTGGTTTCTCAAATGACTGCCTCGCCTGGTTCACCAACTACTTCTCAGATAGAGTTCAGTGTGTCAAATCGGAGGGCCTGTTTTCCGGACCTCTGGCAGTCTCTATGGGGGTGCCACAACGTTAAATTCTCAGGCCGACTATTTTCTGTGTATATATCAACAATGTCGCTCTTGCTGCGCCTCTACACAGATGACACCATTCTGTATACATCTGGCCCTTCTTTGGACAGTGTTAACAAACCTCTAAATGAGCTTCAATGCCATACAACACTCCTTCCGTGGCCTCTAACTGCTCTTAAATGCTAGTAAAACTAAATGCATGCTTTTCAACTGATCGTTGCCCGCATCCGCCCGCCCGACTAGCATCACTACTCTGGGCGGTTCTGACTTAGAATATGTGGACAACTACAAGTACCTAGGTGTCTGGTTAGACTGTAAACTCTCCTTCCAGACTCACATTAAGCATATCCAATCCAAAATGACATCTAGAATCAGCTTCCTATTTCGCAACAAAGCATCGTTCACTTATGCTGCCAAACATACCCTCATAAAACTGACCATCCTACTTATCCTCTACTTCGGCAATGTAATTTACATGATAGCCTCCAACACTCTACTCAGCAAACTGCATGCAGTCTATCACAGTGCCATCCGTTTTGTCACCAAAGCCCCATATACTACCCACCACTGCGACCTGTATGCTCTCATCGGCTGGCCCTCGCTACATATTCGTCGCCAGACCCACTGGCTCCAGGGCATCTATAAGTATTTGCTAGGTAAAGCTCTGCCTTATCTCAGCTCACTGATCATGATAACACCCACCTGTAGAACGCGCTCCAGCAGCTATATCTCCCTGGTCATCCCTAAAGCCAACACCTGCTTTGGTCGTTTTTCCTTCCAGTTCTCTGCTGCCAATGACGGGAACGAATTTCAAAAATCGCTGAAGTTGGAGACTTATATCTCCCTCACTAACTTCAAACATCAGATATCTGAGCAGCTAACCGATCGCTGCAGCTGTACACAGCCCATCTGTAAATAGCCCATCCTGTCACGTTCTGACCTTAGTTCCTTTATTTTGTCTTTGTGTTAGTTTGGTCAGGGCGTTAGTTGGGGTGGATAGTCTATGTTATTTTTTCTTTGTTGTATTTCTGTGTTTGGCCTGGTATGGTTCTCAATCAGAGGCAGCTGTCGATCGTTGCCTCTGATTGAGAATCATACTTAGGTAGCCTGTTTTCCACATTTTGGTTGTGGGTGATTATTTTCTGTGTCAGTGTTTGCTCCATACGGGACTGTGTCGGTTTCCATTTATTCTCTTATTCTTTTGTTTTCTGTGTTCAGTTATATTTCATTAAAATTATATTATGGACACTTACCACGCTGCGCATTGGTTCGATCCTTCCTACTCCTCCTCAGGAGAGGAGGACAAAAACTGTTACACATCCAATCTACCTACCTCATCCCCATATTGTTTTCATTTACTTTTTTGCATACCAGTATTTCTACTTGCACATCATCATCTGCACATCTATCACTCCAATGTTCATTTGCTAAATTGTAATTACTTCGCTACGGTGGCCTATTTATTGCCTTACCTCCTCACGCCATTTGCACACACTGTATATATACTTTTTTTTCTATTGTGTTACTGACTATACATTTGTTTATTCCATGTGTAACACTGTGTCGTTGTTTGTGTCGCACTGCTTTACTTTATCTTGGCCAGGTCGTAGTTGTAAATGAGAACTTGTTCTCAACTGGCTTACCTGGTTAAATAAAGGAGAAATAAAAAAATAAAAAATAAGACTGGTCAACAGTAAGTTAAATAGTTAACCAACCAGCTACCTGGAATATCTGCGTTGACCCTTTTTGAACTAATCTCCTTTGACTCATCATTTACGCTGCTTTTACTGTTTATTATCTATCCCGTTGCCTAGTTACTTTATCCGTATGTATATGTACATATCTACCACATTTACCTTGTACCCCTGCACATCGACTAGGTACTGGTACACATGTATATAAGTTATCGTTACTCATTGTGTATTTATTCCTCATGTTATTATAAAATAATATAAATATACACTATTTCTCATTTCTTTCTCTCTGCATTGTTAGAAAAGGCTAGTAAGTAAGCATTTCACTGTTTGGTCTACACCTGTTATTTACAAAGCATGTGACAAATAACATTTGATGAGTTTGCTTCTCTCTGCTGTTACATCATCAACCTGCCTTCACAATTTCAACAATTGGAGAATAACCGGTATACCTGGGCTTTAAAAGCTCCCTGATCAAGCAACGGAAAACCGTGACGTTGTGTTGTGATTCCCCACTTTTGGCTGCACTGACCTTTTGAGAAAGGGCTGGCCAGTGACTCAAGTCGGTCCACTTTGAACTGCGTCTCAACAGAGTTAAGAATAGAGTTCAGGGACAGCTTTGAAGCAGAGTACAGTGGAAAACTGACTATACAGATGTCTGCTTACATAATGTGTATTCATCTGGTGAGGAATGTCAAAATGAAAGGAGACATTTTGATGGATGGTTTGGAGTTCAAAGTGGGAGGAAGACACAAAGGTTGGCTAACTAAATGAAAGTCCTGTGGAAGCGTACAAATGACTTAATGAAGTGGTACTCATGTCTTACGGCACACAACAACAATAATATGATGTGGACATGATTAATGACTATGATAAGTCAACAGATGATGCTGAACATGTGTTGGGACTGTTTATGACATCTGTTATAACATTATCATGACATCGTTATGTGGGCCTGTAAGGACCGAGGGGTCAAGTTAAGTGTCACCCAATTCCCCTCTAGCATAGCCAATGCTAATAGTCTACCATACACTTTACCACACATCAGGGGATTACAAAAGCAGCCGAGGAAAACTTCCTCCATTCCAATCTCGACAGTCAGTCGCTTGCTTGGTGATCTACTTATACAGACAAGTCCCTCGCGCCAAAATAACTCAATCAAAGTAAACAAAGAAGTCCTGGTTGCCAAAGGCTTTGTTCTGAGCTCCGAGGGGGAAGTCCCACAAGCCTGTCTGGCGGAGTAGCGGTTTCCTCCCTCACAAAGGCTTCGATGTGGGCTTACAGATGTGTGTTTATGCCTAGTTAATGGGATCCATCAACACTCTCAGCTGCATGGGCTTTCTGGGAGACTGCAAAGAGACTTTATCTGGTTTCTTCCCATTAGCATCCACTTACTGGGAGAGCAGAAGTCTGTTAATGTTTCTTTTTTCTCATATTATTTTTGTCTATGGGAGAAATGTAATGGAAATGGTTAGGTATGTGTGTGTGTGTGTGTGTGTGTGTGTGTGTGTGTGTGTGTGTGTGTGTGTGTGTGTGTGTGTGTGTGTGTGTGTGTGTGTGTGTGTGTGTGTGTGTGTGTGTGTGTGTGTGTGTGTGTGTGTGTGTGTGTGTGTGTGTGTGTGTGTGTGTGTGTGTGTGTGTGTAGAGAGATGGATTAACTAGCTCTTCAAAAGAAATCACTGTTAGCTGAAACAAACTGCCGATAGAAATATATCATGCAGATATGCCTGAAAGAGTTCAGTTGAGGTCCTTTACAGGTTGAATAAAACATTATGTCTGACACTTGGGGAAGTGGAGGAAAAGCTTTGAGAGGGACCCCCCACTGATGATAACATACAATAATTATTAAGTAAATCCTCATATAGGAATGTTATTGAAATCTTAAATTGACCTGCAAAACGAGAGCAGTGTGTATATGATTTCATAGATAGCATAACTCAACGTATGCTAATACTCATGGGGGACAGAAGACAGTGGTATGGAAGTGGACTTACTCGACAGTCATTTCAAGCCAAGCTGCTTACCGTCAATAGCTGATAGCAGGACTCTGGAGTGGTCGTATGCTATCACGTTAGCATATCTGTTCTTTGGTTTGTTGACTTCCAGGTTGGAGTGTTCCCACGTGAACTGCTGCCCGGGGTCGATGGACTGTAAGTAGAGAGATCTTTTATTCATGACTTTCCTTTATAACTTATCACTTGTGCTCACGACCACCATTTAGCTCCATCTCCCAGAGCAGTAATACAGATTCAAACTCGGATCAATAATAATAATTCAGAGGATTAGCAAAAAAAAACATTTTATAGTACTGTGAAGATTCAGGAGACACATTTAAAGGGATAGTTCACCCAAATTACAACATTTCATATTACTTTCCTTGCCCTGTAAGTAGCAGATGGACAAAGTATGACAGCAATCCATGCTTTGGTTTGGTTTACCTGGCCACTGTCTCCAAATATATATTGTTTTGCATTTGTGGCACAAAACCAATGCAAGTCAATATCCCGAATATATGTCATTTTTGTAATTTGGGTGAACAAAGCCTTCAAGCTTGACGGTATTTACACTCTTCAGGATTATCAGCTTGAAACTCTAGGCCCGCGTTCCACTGCCTTAACTGCAATTTTCCAAAGCGTCCAGGGTTATTTTGACTTGTAGCATGACAGACATTTTGTGTAAGCGACAAGCCCTGGTAAGTGTAGCCGTCCCAAAGCTGGCTGGTGCATTCTAACGCCATCATTCCATATTATGCGTCCCTAAATATCCAGTGACGCATGCTCACATGCATCCTGTACACTGGTTCTGAAATGGAGAAGAGGGATAAACTGTACCATAAATACACTGTACAGTTTGCTTTCGCTGCCGCCGTGTCAGTGTATTTGGCCTCATCATATAGCACAGGGTTTTCCATAAAATCGTACCTAACCTGAGCATGTGCGACCTTAGTTGAGTTCAATCGCATGACATTCTCAATTACTCTTTAAAAAATATGGGTGCTTTCACTTGCTAAAATGAATGGCACAATTAAAACATACGAATACATTCAGAATGGGGTACAGCTATTTAATGTGAAATCAGATGAAGGTCATGGTTTTAACTGAGCCTCCTTTTTGTCAGTCTAAACTGAAGGATGGTTGGCGCTGTGTCCAAATGGCACCCTATTCCTTATATAGTACACTACTATTGATTAGAGCCCTATGGGTTCTAAAGGGTATATAGCAGGGCACTATAAAATGGAATAGGGTGCCATTTGGGGTGCTCACTTGGAATGATCAAAGGTCAAATAAGGGGTGCTTATATGTGTCCTGTTTCACTGCATGTACATGTGGGTTACCTGTACGAGAGTGAGATTAGAAATGGAAATGTTTGTTGCTTTTTCCCACTCCCCCCTGAGACACCCTCGGGGGGAGCAGGATCACGGCCAGGGATCAGACATTATTGACGGATTAGCCATCATTGACGAAAGATGATCAATTTAGAGTTGAACGTTATTCACAACAACAACAAACATTTAGCTTATTCCGAATTGTGAGGAAAAAGCATACTTCACAATATTATAGCATTGACCGACCTCAAGTTATTTACTTTTGTAACAAAATGTATTCCTTACTCTTCACTGTCTTTTGAAAATAGAATTTTGATAGGCATCTGCCCTGCCTGCAAGCAATGTTTGGGTTGACAAATTTCTAATTACAGTTGGCAGAGAAGCATACAATGGCTGAACATTGGTCTCAAAAGCCCGGAGAGAGAGTACGGTCTTCACGGCATGAAGGAAGAGGAGAAAACATGGCGGAATGTGTTGACTTTCAAATATGCTTTTAGTCAAAGGTCATTCTCTCTCTCCATTGGCTAGGATACGATAAGAGTCCACTATTTCTAGATTAAGTTTTTCCAAAAAGGCCATGTTTTCTCTCGACCATCCTTGGTCCATCTATCGGGTTAGTGTTTACGGTACACAGAAGAGCCGTACAGTTGAGTACAACCAAAAGAATCAGCAATCTAATCCTTTTATAGCTCTGTAAAGCCTGGATTGAAAACGATCCCTCAGCGTAAATAAATGGGCTATAAAATGTAATACCACTAGCCATTTGGGAGAAAACACCATGTTGTGAAAGATAGTGTTCCATTTCACATGTCAGAGGAAATATTGGGCTGTGTTCTTTAACGATCTGAGTCTCTAACTTTTAATGTTTGCAGTAAAGGAGTTATGAGCTGGATTATGCTTACTACTAGGAATAAAGGGTATTAGAAACCGAAGGGCAGACAGAAGGCATAGAGAGGGAACATTTTTCAAATATGATTTAAAAGCATCCTTCCTTCCTCAATAGTAATAACTGATCTGGCAGTGACATGACATAATTGGTGAAATTAAGCTAGTGGAAATGTTGAAAATAACAACAGCGAGGCTATATACAGGGGGTACTGTTACAGAGTCAATGAGCGGGGGCACCGGTTAGTCGAGGTAATATGTACAGTACATGTAGGTAGAGTTATTAAAGTGGCTATGTATAGATATAGCAGAGAGTATCAGCAGCGCAAAAAGGGGGGGGGGCAATGTTAATAGTCTGGGTAGCCATTTGAATAGCTGTTCAGGAGGCTTATGGCTTGGGGGTAGAAGCTTTTTGGACCTAGACTTGGAGCACTGGTACCGCTTGCCATGTGGTAGCAGAGAGAATAGTCTATGACTAGGGTGGCTGGAGATTGACAATTTTTAGGGCCTTCCTCTAACACCGCCTGGGATAGAGGTCCTGGATGGCAGGAATCTTGGCCCCAGTGATGTACTGGGCCGTACGCACTACCCTCTGTAGTGCTTTGCGGTCGGAGGCCAAGCAGATGCCATAACAGGATGTGATGCAACCAGTCAGCAGGATGCTCTCGATGGTGCAGCTGTAGAACCTTTTGCGGATCTGAGGACCTATGCCAAATATTTTCAGTCTCCGAGAGTGAACAAGCTTTGTCATGCCCCCTTGACTTAGTGTTAAGAGCATGTGAACGTTGTGAGTAAGACCAAATCCCAGCTGTGTGACATTCATTATCTGAATAATTTACACTGTGGGACCAGAATGCTGTGTGAGCCAGTGAGCCACAAACTTTTGGCTAAGCTGACCTATTTTCATCCAAATACAGTACCAGTCAAAAGTTTGGACACAGCTACTCATTCAAGGGTTTTTCTTTATTTGTACTATTTACATTGTAGAATAATAGTGAAGACATCAAAACTATGAAATCACACATCAAGTAGTAACCTAAAAAGTGTTAAACAACTCCAAATATATGTTATATTTGAAATTCTTCAAAGTAGTCACCCGGAATGCATTTCAATTAACAGGTGTACCTTGTTGAAAGTACATTTGTGGAATATCTTTCCTTCTTAACTTCTTCGAGATAGGGGGCGCTCTTTAAATTGTTTGTATAAAAAAATGTTCCCGTTTTAAACAAGATATTTCGTCACGAAAAGATGCTCGACTATGCATGTAATTGACAGCTTTGGAATGAAAAAACTCTGACGTTTCCAAAATGGCAAAGATATTATCTATGAGTGCCCCAGAACTAATGCTACAGGCGAAACCAAGATGAAATTTCATACAGGAAATGCCCCAGATTCTGAAGGCGCTGTGTTCCAATGTCTCCTTATATGGCTGTGAATGTGCCAGGAATGAGCCTGCACTTTCTGTCGTTTCCCCAAGGTGTCTGCACCATTGTGACGTATTTGTAGGCATATCATTGGAAGATTGACCATAAGAGACTACATTTACCAGGTGTCCGCCCGGTGTCCTGCGTCGAAATTATTGCGTAATCTCCAGGTCCATGCGCGTTCCATTTCCAAACCAAACTGCCATGAATGATTTATCATCGATAGATATGTGAAAAACACCTTGAGGATTGATTCTAAACAACGTTTGTCATGTTTCTGTCGATATTATGGAGTTAATTTGGAAAACAGTTCGCGTTGTAATGACTTAATTTTCGTTTTTTTTCTTACCCAAACGTGATGAACAAAACGGAGCGATTTGTCCAACACAAATAATATTTTGGGAAAAACTGAACATTTGCTATTTCACTGAGAGTCTCCTCATTGAAAACATCTGAAGTTCTTCAAATGTAAATGATTTTATTTTAATGCTTTTTTTGTTTTTGTGAAAATGTTGCATGCTGAATGCCAGGCTTAATGCTATGCTAGGTTATCAATACTCTTACACAAATGCTTGTTTAGCTATGGTTCAAAAGCATATTTTGAAAATCTGAGATGACAGTGTTGTTAACATAAGGCTAAGCTTGAGAGCTAATATATTTATTTAATTTCATTTGCGATTTTCATGAATAGTTAACGTTGCGTTATGGTAATGAGCTTGAGGCTATAAATAGGATCCCGGGTACGGGATTGCTCGTCGCAACAGGTTAATGCATTTGAGCCAATCAAATGTGTTATGACAAGGTAGGGTTGGTATACAGAAGATTTACCTATTTGGTAAAACACCAAGTCCATATTATGGCAAGAACAGCTCAAACAAGCATAAGAGAAACGACAGTCCATCATTACTTTAAGACACATGAAGGTCAGTCAATGCGGAACATTTCAAGAACTTTGAAAGTTTCTTCAAGTGCAGTTGCAAAAACCATCAAGCACTATGATGAAACTGGCTCTCATGAGGACCGCCACAGGAAAGGAAGACCCAGAGTTTCCTCTGCTGCAGAGGATAAGTTAATTGGACTTAACTGCAACTCAGATTGCAGCCCAAATAAATGGTTCAAGTAACAGACACATCTCAACATCAACTGTTCAGAGGAGACTATGTGAATCAGGCCTTCATGGTCAAATTGCTGCAAAGAAACCACAACTGAAGGACAACAATAAGAATAAGAGACTTGCTTGGGCCATGAAAAACAAGCAATGGACATTAGACCGGTTTAAATCTGTCCATTGGTCTGGAGTCCAAATTGGATATTTTTGGTTACAACCACCGTTTCTTTGTGAGATGCAAAGTAGGTGAACAGATGATCTCTGCATGTGTGGTTCCCACCGTGAAGCATGGAGGAGGAGGAGGTGTGATGGTGTGGGGGTGCTTGCTGGTGACACTGTCTGTAATTGATTTAGAATTCAAGGCACATTTAACCAGCATTCTGCAGCAATACGCCATCCCATCTGGTTTGCGCTTAGTCCCACTATCATTTGTTTTTCAACAGGACAATGGCCCAACACACCTCCAGGCTGTGTAAGGGCTATTTGACCAAGAAGTAGAGTGATAAAGTGCTACATCAGATGACCTGACCTCCACAATTCCCTGACCTCAACCCAATGATGGTTTGGGATGAGTCTGACCGCAGAGTTAAGGAAAAGCAGCCAACAAGTGCTCAGCATATGTGGGAAGTCCTTCAAGACTGTTGGAAAAGCATTCCAGGTGAAGCTGGTTGAGAGAATACCAAGAGTGTACAAAGCTGTCATCAAGGCAAAGGGTGGCTACTTTGAAGGATCTCAAATATAAAATATATTTTGGTTTGTTTAACACTTTTTTGGTTACTACATGATTCCATATGTGTTATTTCACTATTATTCTACAATGTATTCATAAAGAAAAACCCTTGATTGAGTAGGTGTCAGAGTAGGTGTCAGAATAGGTGTGTCCAAACATTTGACTGGTACTGTATGTTGAGGTCGCTACTTTGCTCATAATAAAGAACCCTGGTGTCCTTGTGCTCAGAAAATGTATTTTAATTCCTTGTGAAAATACCTGTCTCAGAATTAAAATTCAATGTACTTAAGCCGCTTGGCAGCCAGCCACATCGTGATCTCATGGTTCGGAGCAGTGGTGGTAGAGGGAGTGAAAGGGACAGGGAGAGAGATTTGGAGGCAGAGATTGAGACAAAGGCAGAGACAAAGGCAGAGACAAAGGCAGAGACAGAGACAGAGGCAGAGACAAAGGCACAGAGAGAACAAGAGGGGAGGGAGAGATAGAGGTCGACTGCAGTTCCACCACACGCATTGCCCCTGAAAGGACCCTGGCGCTCGAGCACAATTCTGCAGCTTCAGTGACATTCAGGCGTACGCAAGTCCATCTATTTAGATTTACTCCCATTGTGTTTCGTACAGAATCCATCTAGCAATGACAAGCGGTGGTGGAAAAACGGAAGAGATTTATTGGGCTTTAAAGGTATTTAATTCCCCATTTGTGAAGTGGCTGCCGAGAGTGATGTGTGTGTGAGTGGTGGGAAAAACCTGGCGACAGTAACTTTACTTTTGGCCCCTGACATTCTGCTCCAATCAATCAAACCCACTAGGTTTCATTGTCTGATGAAATCACGGAAATAGGATTGTGTTTTTGTGAACGCACTGAACCGAAGACAACTCCAGCCTCCACTTCCCTTCTCCCTCCCCGGTCGAAGATGAGAGACTTTGGCGAATCCTGGCCGACGAGTCACCTCACCTTGTCTGCGGGCTAATGAGTTTACGGTGCGTTGGTGAGATACTGACCTTTTCCGAGCTGCGTCCATATTAAATGCCAAAATGATTACCGTTCCGAGATACGGCGGCGTGGGATGACGGCCCTTTCAATCAAGCCTGCTGTCACTGGATGAATGTTTGATTTTCACTTTGCATGGGGCAGATTGGAAGGATTGGGGATTTGGGTTTCCCAGGTGAGACCGGTGAACAGGTTCTCCACGGGAAGCCATCTTAATTTTTTCCCCCGTATGCCAGCTGCCATGTGAGGACTGGCTTTGTGTCAGGGCTGTGACATTTTTGTAATGACCGGATTAAAGGTTCCCGGAAAAAATAACATTACATGGGGAGACTTGAGGCTTAAATAAACTCCATGACACATTACACAATGAGTGACAATGAGTGACACAATGAGTTTAGAGGGCAGCCAGCCTCTCTCTTGTACACATGAGCCTAAACTGTTGGGGTTCCATACGCTAACAAGCATGTAGATTATTGGAATCATGTTCATGTTTTCACATACACTGTAGCAGGGCTGCACAAGTCAGTCCCAAACAGGACATATAGCATAATCAAATGTCAAAAGCCTTTAATATACCAACCCTTTGTTCTGAATGACAGATGGCATCTTAGTTCATCGAAAAACAGTAATCTTTCTCCGATAACATCTCCAATCTGACCTAAATATGCAAACAGGTAGGACACAAACAGATAGGAAAGATACTGAAGCCTCATGTTTACCTCGTATTCTTGTGAAAACTTCAGGTTGTCGTTGGCTTTCAATCGCTCCAGATGATCGGCCAGGTCCAAAATGGGGATTGGTGGGTGGTTGGCCATGCCTATCAATCAAACGGACAAGAGGTCAGTCGCCAGGGTAAGGGGTTGCTACCACAGTTACAACCAGTGAATCATTAGAAAAGCAGCATGTGTGTAAGAGGTGGAAGTGATCGTTGTTAGGCCAGTTTTTCACTCAAAGCAGTGGCATGCTCATAGGAAGATATGACAGGAAAGGAAGCCAATCACAATAAATGAAGCACACTTCACTTCCTGTAACACTTCCTACTGTGAGAGAAGAATGTTATTTACGCCGAAGAGACCGGCGAGAGTTAACATGACGCAAGACACAAACAAATGCACAAACAAACCAAACGACAACGAAACGAATCAAAAAGTTAGGCCGAAATGTTGTCTGCTTTGATTGATGACCGGGGTGTCATTTTTTAACTCTGCCTCCTGCGATAGGTGACATGGCAATGAGTAACGTGTGGATTAGATGGGGGGGTGAGATTGACTACAAGCCTATGTAGAAAGGAGGAAGACAGCGGGATGGGAAAAAACCCCGTAACAAAACAAAAGAGAGAAAAGAAGAATGTGACGAATGCATAAACAAGACCAACTAACTTGACAAATGGAAGTTACTGGGGTAACTAGGGTCACCTGAACCTGCGGAGGAAACGGCGGCATAAATAAAATGTTGCAGACGATCGTAGCAATGTGATGATTATTTTTGTTTTAGGGCTAGAAACAGTTGGGGAAGGGGTCTGAAGGAAACTAAAGTTCTACATTGTATCATCTAAAATGTCCCATTGACCAGTTAGTACCACACACATTGACATGCTAGAAGCTAGCCTACGCCACAATACGTAAATCAGGGGGAAATACATTAAAACACTCAACAAAACAGAGCAGAAGAGGCAATTCGAAGACACTGAAGAACCGAGTGAAGAGATCACACAATCCTATAATGAAATCCATTCTGACCATCAGACATCATACAAAGCCTGCAGGCAGGACGTTTCACCTTGTATAAAAAACTTTAGTGAACTTTACTTTGACAAGGAAGAACTGACATTGTTAAATGTAAATAGTGTTCAGGGTTCGTGACGGCAGCGTCCGCACAAAGGGTTATCACCGTGTCCCAGATAGCTGAGGTTTCATAATAGCCGGGACACAGGCGCCGTATAGCCCACTCTCCCGTCTGAGACAGGTGTCTGTCAGTGGTCTTTTCATCTACACTGATAACGCAAGTAGCCATTAGCTAAAGGAAAAAACGGGACCTATTTTCTCGTGTGCTCTCACTCGCGCTCTCACTCTCTCTCTCACTCTCTCTCTCCGGAGGGTGTTTCTATCGGCCCCTACCGCTCAAGACTCATTTTCATCCGCAGGTTGACAATGGAACAATCGTTCGCCGAGTGGCGTCATGCACACATCAAGCGTCCTCAGAATGGAAATGTGCATTGAGGAGCAGCGATGTGCGAGAGGGATGACAAGAGGGAGGGAGTGAGGGAGGGAAGAGAAACGCGGTATAATGTAGCACCAATCAGCGTTGGAGAGGAAGCTATAAAAGAGGGAGACAGAGATGTTTGGACCTCTCCAGCAAGTCGAGAGACACTTTGAGTGGCTCTTTGGAAAATGAGAAGGGTGTGTGAGACTAATCAAGATGGTTGTAGAGGTTTCCGGAATAGTTCCAGAATGGGGAAAGTGTGGAGGTTTAGATCACTCTGAACTCGGCTTCTCAAAGTGGAAACTGAGAGGGGGAAAAAAGGCCCCCTCTTGCCAAGTTTGTAATGGCCAGTAATGGATATAAGGTCATTGAGAGTAGGGGTTTCATAAATATTCATAGTCTTTAGATTGTATTCCTCTTTCATACGAGCTGACCTGAAAAATATGGCTTTAACATTCTAACATTCTTAGCCATTCTAACATCCAAACACCTGTCATACTGCTCCCACTACCAAGTTGGGCATGTCTCTTCGCTCAAAAAAGGTAGCTGGGAGAGAATACATTGGCTCTCCTCTGGACAAATAGACTGTGACGGCCATCTTTTTCCCCTCGGTGACAAAAAGGGTCCCTTGACCAGGCAGCTCAGGCATGACGGATGTTCACCTCACCGCAGAAGGTCAAAAGGGAGGGGACGTTTGTGTTCACAGCTTGTCACTGGCCCGCTCTTCCCTCCACTGGCCTAATACAGGATGTAATATGGTATTATGACACTGTCATAGTATTGTAGTCTTCAACTCACCTCTAACTTTGACTTCCAACATGCTACGCTGTCACTCTGAGGAGACTAGTGTTAGCTTGGCGAAGGCCGCACAGGCAGATGATGTTAACTGCCATAAAAGTGTTAGTCTTACACCTCCTTCTCCAGCATCTCCCTCTCTTTCATTTTTGACTCTGTGTTTTTTCTCTGCCACCTGTCCATTTTCCACACTTTGAACATTGACCCCACAGAATGTTCTAGTCACAAGAGCTCCGTGAGAAGTGTTGGTTTAGCATTTAGGAGATCACATTCACACACTCCCCCAATGATAACTAACCCCATTTACAATTTGATAAATGACATTCATTCTGTTCCTTTAAGTCAGGTAAAGATTAGTAACTACATTCATCTTATTTTGACTTTATTTTGACTTCAAAAAGTCATTGAGTGAATTGGATCTAAGAAGCCCTGCAGTGGTTGGTGTGATTGATGTTTGCTTTCACAGTGGGTGAGATGGAAGTGATGGGCGTGAGCCCTTACCAGGCGTTTGGAAGTTCATGCGTCGAAGCTCCACAGGGTCGGTGGGGTTATGAGACAGCATATCTTTACTGTTGGGCAGACTGCCCTTTCTAGCTTCGGATTCTGCCCTTTTCCTGTGGGGAAAAAAACATGTAAAAAACATCAATACTGTTTTAAGTTATATCATTTATTTGGTGCATTTTCCTTTCCTGTTGAAGACATTCCCTTATATTAATATAATCAAATGTGTGCATTTTACATATACAATATAATGTCTTAATGATGAATTACATCAGATGTTCCAGGATTGTTCAAGTCCTCCTTTAATCCGACAGATTGTGTTATCTTTAGTATACGTGGGGATGAATGCTACTCTTAGTGGGACATAAATCATAATGTTCATAAATGCTTATCAAATGAACAATTCTAGAGGCATAAAGTTAAAGCATCTTTAATTCCTTCCGACAATACAAACGGAGTTTAAATCATTTCACATCATGCTTATGAGAAGATATCGAGGTGCCATATGTATTCAGACCTAAGATTAACCTACACGGAAGATGGAGATTTCATCAATGAACTAGAATCCATCCATTTACTTTTTACCCCTTGCAATCGTTATATCAAAGAGCTTTGACAAGGGGATCTGCCCAAAGACTCAATACATTTGATCTGTGTAACGAGAAGTGTACAGAGTACAAGGGAGACTAACACTCTACTACGAGTGACCTTTTAAATAGTGCATCATCGTTTGACTTCTGACCTCCAACCTCTCCTAGTCAGGGCTAAGTGAAATCACTGGCCTGTGACCTTTGCATTATATGGGAAGCAATGAGGCTTGTGTAAACAGCCTTGGGGATCAACGGTGTAATGGTCAGGAACAACAACAAAAGACGGAATGGGTCGCGCGAGGTCGATGCCGCCCTCTGAGGTCATCTTTGCATGTGTTTTAACACAGGACCATACAGAATGACTCAAGCCTCCATACGATTTGCTACATTTGGTGGAGAAGACGGGCAAGAAAATGTCTGAAAAGGATAGCATGGGTACATCTGAACACAGAGTCTATGTCTAACATTGTGAGAGTTTGGTAAATCTACCTTGTAACCTACAATGTAATAGCCATCTAGCGATGCAAGGGCTCATTTGCTAAAAACAAATGTAAAATGCAATGCAATGATTGGGGAGTAGTTGTGCGGGGAAAGCTGGGAAAATGCTGTTAAAGTGCTTTCCTGGCCAGTGAGTACATTTGGCTGTGACGTCATACTGTTGAAGAAATATATCTATTTTTGATAGATATATATCATTTTGAGAATTAAGGAGAAAGTGAGGGGGAGCAGTCAAAGCATTGTAATGCATGCAGGTCTGTTCTAGACAGGCAAAGTAAGTTGTCTCTTGCGGACGAATGGTGTTGGAATCTAAGAAACGGGGATTTCTAGAGGTTGTGTTCATCGGGAAATGACCCCTTCGTATTGAGACAGACAGGACAATCAGACGGGTTGGTGAGATGGCTCAGTATTCAGTGAATATCAAGATGAAAACGTTACAACGTGTCAACTCTAATGACAAGCTAGGTTCTCGTCAAATGGGAATAATATCAAATATATTGATGTTTTAATGTAATGTAGGGTGAGACTAACAAAAAGCAATGAAAGATCACTTCAAATCTTTAAGATGAACTGTCCTGGCTGATCAAATATACAGTGTCAATTCAAATTCAAGCATTTGGCACTTGGGTCTGAATTCAATCGATGCAAACAGCTGACTTTTGAAAGCGGAAAACCACTTTCTGCAATGATTGAACTTTGTCCAACAAGATAGAATGTAGGAAATGTCCTCAAAGGGATACTAAAAGGGTTGAGGTGGGGGGTTGTTGTGGTATTGTCAGCATATCGCATCCTTTCACTCTTACCTGTCTGGTTTGCTGCTCCATTCGTAAGCAGGGAAAAGAAAAACATGACAGGACGTTAGCTGGCACGGCAACATGACCCATCGCTATGACGACTGAATAATATTGACAACAGTATCATGCCCCATAGGCTGAAGTTGAAGTTTAGCGTTCATATTTTATACTGTAATGTACCATTTCCTGTTAAATACTAACTACAAAAAAATAACAATTGTATCTCAATGTTGATTGGCGTGCAAGATTAGCATTGCTTCGCTACGGACACCACGCTCAATTATGCCCCATTGGTTATTTGTTGTTTAAAATACTATAATTTCAGGGGGTTGATTGTCACTCAAGCATGGAAGGTCTCTATGCTGAAGAATAACTGCATCAAGGCAACAACACATGACAATACAAATAACGTGCCTGCATGGAGTATTGAAGAAACTCCATAGAAAAACCTAGATAATATCATTTGAGTATATATGGCCTATCCCCTTAACAGTTGTAAAAAAATGTAAAAAGCCACCTATATTCGTTGTGATCTGTTTTGGTGTCTGGGACACAGGGAACCATGACTTTCAGCTCAGATTAACATAAACATGTTTATGATCTGTATCCAAGTGGGGATGTAGGTGTGCATCTTCCTGTGACTGATTTATACAGTTCATCAGCGATGCTGTGTTGCTATGATCTTGTCCTTTCCCCTGCCTCAACACACACGGTAATGTTGTCATTTTCTCTTCACACAGGGCACCAATTCTATCACATTGATCTTGACAAGTGATATATCTCCTGGTTATGGACCGGAAAGTCCCGACACGCAGGTGACATTGACTTGGTCATTGTTGTGTAAATCTGCCTGGGCACAAACAGAAACCAGAGAAGCCCCCCTCTACGTTAATTCGATGTCCGAAAGTTAGTTCAATACTCTTCACGGGTGCCTCTGACATTGCCCGTCCAACATGGAAGCCCTGGGACAACCAAATAGTCACACACACCTAACAATTTAAGGTAAATAGCCATAAGACTCAATGATGTTGGATTGGTATTGGTATTTTTCATGTTGGATTGATGTTGGTATGTTTAATGAATACCTATGCATTCAGAGATACTTTGCATGTTCTTTTGTGGTGTTGAGTGGACAACATACCTATTGATAGACTGACTATAAGCACAGATTCACCAAAGTCTTCTCTCAAGTAATGCGTTAATATGCTCTACAGTGTCATTCAATGTGGATGCTATGGAGACTGCTCCACGTGGCCCAAAGCAGTATTCACTCAAGGTTGAAAATAGACGAGGGAGAAGCTAGGATAGAGAGATGTGTCCTTGTGAAGCACCAGGGAAACAAGGGGTCAACCAAGCAAGCCAGGAGCGCGGTTCTCTTGTGTGTGTGTGTGGGGGGGCATTCGCATGCACTGACACGTAGCAGATACTCTGAGCACTCCCCTCCTACGCCTAACTGATGAGCGGTGACAGCAAACGGCCAGCTTCTGCCGGGGTTCCAGGACAAGAGATGCTCAGATTTCTTCTCTGTGTGTTGCATTGCAACCTGTAATTCAATTTGTAATTTGTAATGGACAAATTGTTTTAAGAAATTCAAATATTTGTTGTTGTTTTTTACGGAAAAGTGGTGCATGCTATATGTATTCAACCCCTTTGATGTGAAGCCCCTAAATAAGATCTGGTGCCACCAATTACCAATTAAGTCACATAATTAATTAAATAAAGTCCACCTGTGTGCAATCTAAGTGTCACATGATCCGTCACATGTTCTCAGTTTATATACACCTGTTCTGAAAGGCCCCAGAGTTCGCAACACCACAAAGCAAGAAGCACCATGAACACCAAGGAGCTCTCCAAACAGGTCAGGGACAAAGTTGTGGAGAAGTACAGATCAGGGCTGGGTTATAAAAAAATCTCAGAAACTCTGAACATCCCATGAGGTACCATTAAATCCATTATTTAGACAATTGAAAGTATATGGCACCACAACAAACCTGCCAAAAGAAGGCTGCCCACCAAAACTCACGGACCAGGCAAGGAGGGCATTAATCAGTGAGGCAACAAAGAGACCAAAGATAACCCTGAAGGAGCTGCAAAGCTCCAGAGCGGAGATTGGAGTATCTGTCCATAGACCCACTTTAAGCCGTACACTCCACAGAGCTGGGCTTTACGGAAGAGTGGCCAGAAAAAAAGCCATTGCTTAAAGAAAAAAATGAGCAAACACGTTTGGTGTTTTCCTAAAGGCATGTGGGAGACTCCCCAAACATATGGAAGAAGGTAGTCTGGTCAGATGAGACTAAAATTGAGCTTTTTGGCCATCAAGGAAAACGCTATTTCTGGCGCAAACCCAACACCTCTCATAACCCAAGAATGCCATGGTGGGAGCATCATGCTGTGGGGATGTTTTTCCATCGGCAGGGACTGGTCAAAATTGAAGGAATGATGGATGGCGCTAAATACAGGGAAATTCTTGAGGGAAACCTGTTTCAGTCTTCCAGAGAGTTGAGACTGGGACAGAGGTCCTTCCATCAGGACAATGACCCTAAGCATACTGCTAAGGCAACACTCGAGTGGTTAAAAGGGAAACATTTACATGTCTTGGAATGGCCTAGTCAAAGCCCAGACCTCAATCCAATTGAGAATCTGTGGTATGATTTAAAGATTGCTGTACAACAGCAGGAACCCATCCAACTTGAAGGAGCTGGAGCAGTTTTGCCTTGAAGAATGGGCAAAAATCCCAGTGGCTAGATGTGCCAAGATTTTGGCCTTTCTAGGGAGTTTTTCCTAGCCAACGTGCTTCAACACCTGCATTGCTTGCTGTTTGGGGTTTTAGCCTGGGTTTCTGTACAGCACGTTGATATATCAGCTGATGTACGAAGGGCTATATACATCAATTAGATTTGGTTTGATTCGAAGCTTAGAGACATACCCCAAGAGACTGGTAGCTGTATAGCTGCAAAAGGTGGCTCTACAAAGTATTGACTTGGGGGTGGTCCAGGTTGTAAGGCAACAAAATAGGGAAAATGCCAAGGTGGGTGAATACGTTCGCAAGCCACCGTATAGGTGTTTGATTGAGAGTGCTTATGTACATGTAAATATGTGTGTGTGTGTGTGTGTGTGTGTGTGTGTGTGTGTGTGTGTGTGTGTGTGTGTGTGTGTGTGTGTGTGTGTGTGTGTGTGTGTGTGTGTGTTGAAAGTGCATGTGTAAATGTGTGTGCCTGTTCGTGTAATTGAGCGTGTATCTTTTCTGAAAGGTAGACTGTGTGTGATAGTGTATTTGAATGTACTTAATATGTCTCTTTCTCTCTCACCTTCTTGTGTATGTGTGTGTGTCTCTTTCTCCGGTCCTTACCTCTTGTACAGGAGGATGGCGATGACGATGCAGATAATGAATACAACAGCGAGCACTGGGCCCACCACCCAGATAAGTCCCTCCTCCTCGTCAATGATTGGCTGGGGGTCAAGGTCAGCTGACACAAGAGGGTCAGAGTAGGGGCTTGTGGCATACATGGTCTGGGAAGGAGAGGAAGGGGATTGGTATTACTCATAGTGGGATCATTTATTTAAATAAATAAAACATTTCATAGGCTAGTAATTACATGTAAGTAGAATATAGCAGAATAGAGTAGAGGACGAACTTGGGAAATTATTTTAGCACCACAATGTAGTTACCCAAGTTGTGCAGAATAGGATAGGAAATACTTTTGGCTGACTCCAATTCCACTATTCCTCTGCCTACTGTGACTTTGAAAACACATTTTGTGATCCCAGTTCAGACTAGGTTCCTTATCGTTCCTCAACATAAAATGATCTCCTCCTCTACAGTGTCTAGAAAAACAACCTGCACTCTCTCACATCTCTATCCTCACAGAGGAACTCCGATCAATAGAACTCAGCCCTTCTGTGAGGCCACTGAAAGTTTCCAAGTTCAAAAGTTTCCAACTTTCATCTTAGAAGACGTAGATTCGGTCAGTCTGACTTTCACAAAGACATTGGGACAACCTGTATGTGACGTCTACGCCACCATTAGCCTATTCAAAGTTATTGTGTCAATGCTAATTTACGAATTCACCTCTCCAAACGATATGGGTATGTTGAAATACTGTATCTCTAATATCTCTCATTTCTGCCCTGATTGAGTTCCGTCACGTCATTCTGAGGGGAACGAAATGTGGCTTTGGGGCAAAGAAAAAGCCAATCAGTGCTGTGGTGGACAAATTGGAGATTCCCTCCCATTTTGTCAGCCCACCTGCCTGCCGTTATCATCCTCCTTTACCTGTAGTCAGGACTGGCGGAGTCAAAGACAGACTGCTGTAAAACCTCCCAGCTCATCAAATACATCATTCTACCGCGTTTAGTCAACTAATCATGCCCCTTTCTCCTTTGACTCACACACACACACACACACACACACACACACACACACACACACACACACACACACACACACACACACACACACACACACACACACACACACACACACACACACACACACACACACACACACACACACAAAGCTGCAGTGGAGGAGATAAAGGCATTCGCCCGTAGGCGCGCAATTAAAGAGGAGTCCCGTTATAGAGATATTCCTGCGATTGGCAGGAGCCCCTGTGGAATTTCCCCTCTGCAGTAGCGGACTCCGTTCTTTGCCTTGGCCCTTTTTCAGAGACCGGAGCTCAAAAGGACTCGACGTAACGCATCCATCCAAGGGAGGTGCCCCCTGCCAAGACACAGTGGATTTGGGTCTTTGACGTTTAACATGCAACTTTAAGCATGAAGGCGAAAGATCCCTGGCAAAGGAAATCACCAGAGGGCCGTCTGTAGTGCCTGTTTGAACTAATTCCTTTATGGAGTGGGGTGTCTAAGAGAAGAGAAACAAAGGAAGAGAGAGAGAGAAAGAGAAAAGGTTTCTAAGAAAAAAAAAGTATAAAAAGGCATATACTTACATTTTCAGAGATATCGAGGACAGCAAGCACAAAGAAGATGTACTCTTGGCCGTTGGCGAGCTGCTTGTTTTCAAAGTCACCATAGATCTTGGTGTCTCCCAGAGTGAAGTCGGTGGGAAGGTCTTTGAAGTAGGCAGCAATGTAGGCTTTGGGCTCAGCTTGCCTCCGGAAGCGAAGGCCTCGGCTTGTTCGGTTAATCTCTTTCAGCAGCTAAAAGTGAAGAGTAGAAATGATGCAGACAGTCGATAAAAAGGAACAAAGACTTGTTTTACAGTCGCACAAACGTGGACACAAACACACACACACAGAGATCAAATCTGTGTTACATCCCTCCTGATTACAAAAGCTCAAACTACTGATTGCAACGGAAGAGGAAATATTACCATTTGGATTTCATTTGTCTTACACGGCAAGGATTTTCGACATGTGTGGATTTTCCTAAATGAGATTCTAGAATAATCATATGTACTGTCAAACATTTCGAAAAGGATTTTAAGTCATCAAAAATCCGATTTTTTTAAAGAAAGGAGACAACGTTTTGATGTTCCAGTGGCTCTGCCGTTTCTGTGTGTGTGTGTTTGTGCGTGTACACGTGTGTGTATGTGCATGCATGTGTGTGTACAGTGTTCCTGACTGGCTCAGGGTGAAATCCTTGGCCCTGATGTCACAACACATTTTTATTTTTGGCTCCATTGGCGATATAAAGAGGACGAGGGTTAATGTGCTTAAGCATTGCGTAACCTTTGAAGAGAAGAGAGGCAAATATGTTGTAAACTGACTAAATTTGCAGTACTTGTGGATAGGTAAGGATATATTACGTTGATATATTCCTCAGATACCAGAACCATCACAATTGCATGATGGTTTATAGTCACTGGAATGCACTGATTTTAATTGTATATTAGCAAATACCCTGTGGCATGCAAAATAACAGGGGTTAATATAGGTGGGGTTACTCATTGAAAGTGCTAAGAGCACCAAATGTCCTATGTTTTTGATTTAACCGACCTGCAAGACCAGGTGTGTTGAATTTAGGCAATCACTTAACTGATCAATTAGCTCAGTTGGTCTGGTGTGGTACCTAGTTGGAACAAAATCCTGCAGTACCTGGAGCACTCCAGGAACAGGTTTGCCCACCCCTGGCCTCAAGGTATCACTTAAACAACAATGCAATGGTGTTCTGTTCCTTGCTCAGCATGGGTAAATACATACACACACACACACACACACACACACACACACACACACACACACACACACACACACACACACACACACACACACACACACACACACACACACACACACACACACACCACACACACACCACTCCCATTATGTAAGTAGCCAGGAGCAACATCCAAATCAAAATACAGGGGTGAGTCCCCAAGGCGACTGTATTGTATCATAACAGAAAAATGCTGCTTCAGCATATTCGAACCAGTCTAACCCCCTCTCAGCCCCCCATCTCCCCTAACGTCTCAAATTGCATTGTTGCACTGCACTAATAGGACGACCTGTCATTATTTACCTAGTAGCAACACCAGGCAACCTGGACAGAATGTGAATGAGGTCACACTTTTACAATGGGAGTATGATTGCTTCCGCACAAAAAAGGCAGAACTTGGCTTGCTCTTATGGGAAAGTGTGATGGTATGCAGTTCTACGCTCAAGTGTTATTGCTATAGGCTACAAGATAACGCTGATTCATGCCCAATGAAAACTGACATAAATAAGGGAATGTATGTAAGGGTTTCATGTCTGCTTGACTTCCCGAAATTAACACATCGTATCAACGTAAGCCAAGCCAGCTACTCGGTCAGAACTCTACCTCCATATCTCTCTCTCTCTCTGGAGTGTGTGTGCGCCTGTCAAGTGTCTGCACTGGCTTTGTCACAAGGGCCGGTGGCACTGTCCGATAATGTCTTCAATCATCTCCCATGTCAACACGGCTAAATCCAGCCGCCCTTGGGAAAAGTTGTGAAAAGGTGAGAGCCTGATATTGACAAACAAATCAATTCTGACGGGAGGGGACGACTTTTGGGTAATCGTTCAAGGCGTGACACATCAGCCAAGATCGGCAGATGAGACAACAGCATGGCTACCCAGACTATTGCATTGCCCCCCTCTTTTACACTGCTGGTACTCTTTTGTTATCATCTATGCATAGTCATTTTTATAACACTACCTACATGTACATATTTCCTCAACTAACGGTTAGTTGAGTTAATATGTACATGTAGGTAGAGTTATTAAAGTGACTATGCATAGACGATAACAACAGAGAGTAGCAGCGGTGTAAAAGAGGGGGGGGCAAGGCAAATAGTCTGGGTAGCCATTTGATTAGATTTTCAGGAGTCTTATGGCTTGGGGGTAGAAGCTGTTTAAAAGGCGCTCCGGTACAGCTTGCCGTGCTGTAGCAGAGAGAACAGTCTATGACTAGGGTGGCTGGAGTCTTTGACAATTTTTAGGGCCTTCCTCTGACACCGCCTGGTATAGAGGTCCTGGATGGCAGGAAGCTTGGCCCCAGTGATGTACTGGACTGTTCGCGCTACCCTCTGTAGTGCCTTGCGGTCGGAGGCCGAGCAGTTGCCATACCAGGCACAGGCAGTGAGGCAACGAGTCAGGATGCTCTCGAGTGCAGCTGTATGTGGTGAAGAACCTTTTAAGGATCTGAGGACGCATGCCATATATTTTCAGTCTCCTGAGGGGGAAAAGGTTTTGTCGTTCCCTCTTCATGACTGTCTTGGTGTGCTTGGACCATGTTAGTTTGTTGGTGATGTGGACACCAAGGAACTTGAAGCGCTCAACCTGCTCCACTGCAGCCCCTTCAATGAGAAGGGGGCATGCTCGGTCCTCTTTTTCCTGTATTCCACAATCATCTCCTTTGTCTTGATCACGTTGAGGGAGAGGTTGTCCTGGCACCACATGGCCAGGTCTTTGACCTCCTCCCTATAGCCTGTCTCGTCATTATCGGTGATCAGGCCTACCACTGTTGTGTCATCGGCAAACTTTATGATGGTGTTGGAGTCGTGCCTGGCTGTGCAGTCATGAGTGAACAGGGAGTACAGGAGGGGACTGAGCACGCACCCCTGAGTGGCCCCTGTGTTGAGGATCAGCGTGGCGAATGTGTTGTTACCTACCCTTGCAATCTGGGGGTGGCTCGTCAGGAAGTACAGGATCCAGTTGCAGAGGGAAGTGTTTAGTCCCAGGGTCCTTAGCTTATTGATGAGCTTTGAGGGCACTGTGGTGTTGAATGCTGAGCTGTCCAAAGACATTTCTGGAAGCGCTATCTGGAGACCCACTTACTGCAATTCATTGAATGCCATCCATAGTATCTTACGAGTGCTAGGAATGTTTCACATGTGTTAGGCAGGTGAGTGTGTGGTGTGGTGAGGGCCATTAACATAGCTGAGAGACGGTCTATATGCGTTTCACGCATCACAAAGAGCATGCACACTTTACGATTTGACGGCAAAATCCTTACGTAAGCTTTCTCCACTAATGTACCTGAGCATACACAGTGCATGAAAGCTTCTCAAATACCTAGACCGGCTAAATATAAATGTTGTCAAGTACTTTTGTGCATAACCAATGTGATACCTTTCCCTTGAATAAGGACAGACACAGAGGCCTGATGCAGCTCTTCAAGGTAATTTCAGTTGAGAGGGAGAGAGTGGGTGGGAAGGGGGGAGAGAGTGGGTGGGAAGGGGGAGGGGGGGGGGGGGGGGTTGAGTTGCAGTGCACTTGATGACTACTCCATGTTCTACCTCATTTCCATATGAATAATGCTCTCTGCAGCTATTTGCATCAATCAACCAGCCCTGTCCCCAGGTTTCCCCACCCCCATCCTCTCCTATCTGCAGAGTTAAGAGCCGAGTTCTTCCTACCACCTTTCTTTTTAGTAAGACTTGAGAGAGTGATGAGACCGAGGCAGTCTCTACTGGATTTGGGTTGAAGTTAATTCCATTGTAATTCACTCAGTACTGAGTCTTCATTGTGAATAAGAATTTGTTCTTAACTGACTTGCCTAGTTTTAAAAAATTATAATAATATAGAGAATCCACAACAGAAATCGAATGGTAATGTCTAATAAAGGACTTTTTGGAATCTGTATTCATTTCTTGGATTATTTTGTGGTACCTACCTCTTCTAGGTTCATCTCATCTGGACTGTCCCAGGGTTTGTGGAACTTTCCTGTGCGCTGTTTCTTCAGAGGCACCACCACTATGTAGTATCCCCTAGAAAATGAGAGGGGAAAGAAAGAAAAAACAACACAAGCTCTTCAAGGTCATTGTCAGTTCACTCCACAATACGTGTACAATGCACCATTTTTACATGGTCACATGCTGAGTCTAGACAAAACAAACCAAGATCAAAGCTTTTCGCTTCAGACACAACAATGTTTAGTCTCCATGGGGACCATAACACGTCTTTTTGTTGAGAAGCTTCCTACTAATCCTGTAGGTGTAATAGGGTAGGAGGCGTTGAGGACAACAGACAAAGGCAACGAATGATTGCGACATTAGCGAGTTACGCTAGACCGTTATCATTCCATTAAGAGTTGGTTTTCTTCCATGCTTGTCTTTTAATTGAAGCATGATCAGAAAAGTCGGGCACACTGTCACACCTCGCTGAAGACTCTGTGGGCTAATTAGCAGCCCTTCGCGAGGGAGAGAAGAGGAGCTGGAATTAGAGGGATTTTCATCCCCCCATCGGGCGGCAAGGGAGATAATAGCCTCTGCCAGACTTTTTTGAGGGCTTCTCCTGGCTGGGCACAGTGCTAGCTAGCTTTAGCCAGGAAGGCAGTGTGGCAGGCTAATGGGAAGCTAATTAGCTTAAGCTCTGGCATGGGGGAGAGTGGGCCCGAGCGCATCCAGCAAGATCAAAATCCGAAATGGGTTTGAAATGCCAGTCTACAATTGGATCTGCATGTTGGCCTTTTGACAACCCAGAGCTTATTTGGAAAGTCAGTGAGAGACATTACAAGACTTAATACTGGGGAGTGGGATAAATTGGATGGGGGAATGTATGGTGTCATCCTCTCTGTGTTGGGGAAGAGAGAACAAGAGGAACATGCTTGATACAATGCAGTGAATGTAAAATATAGTGTACAATTCTAAAGAAAGCAATGAAGTTCAGTGCTGATGTTCTGACCTTTCAAACCCTGTCAAACAAACAAAGTGGTGAGAAATCTGTGAAAAATCTTGTCCCTTTCAGTTACTAGGTGCAACTATACAGATAACGTAACAGCAATGTGAGTGACATTGAGCAATAAGGAGAAATAAGCTTTAATGGTATCATGCTGATATAATTGAACCAAAAGATGAGCTGAAGGTAAATAAATGGATTAGGTCAGCCACCGAGACACATTAATTAAGTGCAATCAAATTAGGCTAAATAGCCAGCTCTGTAAGTACAAGTCTGCAATTAGCGATAGCATTAGTTTTAATCCCCGCCACTCACCTGACTTTCTCTGAAGTCTGGACTGAGGGTAGCTCTACAGTGACTTTGCCATCCAAGTTGGTCTTGCCAATCAGGTAGGGCTTGGTGCGCAGGATGTCAGGGGCGGTCATGGTGGAGACGCGGTGCTGGAGACCGCCAGCGCTGTTGCCCCGGTTGGTTAGCAGGAAGGAGTACTGTGTCTCGGGCTGCAGACCCGTGATCAGCTTCTGAGTGAGCTTGCCGTCCACCTCCACGCTCTGGCCGTCATCATAAAGGATCTGGATGTGCGATGGAAGGAAAGGGTGTGTGAATGTTGAGGATATGCACTAATTCGACACTTGAGGTCTGTTTAGTCAGGGACATGTCTGAACTTCTGCTCAATACGGTAGCTGGTTAACATATTTATATCTAAGTGATAATCAACGAAGGGCTATGCATTCTATGTAAAATAATGAATGACGTGCGAGGTGTGTTCCACGACCTGCTAGCGGAGTTGAACTAATCTTCCACGGAGTTGTAATATTTTCCAGAGAACACATACAGCTCCGAGTTGATTGTCCCTTTTATACCATGGCTATAATTGAACACATTTGTTGCGAGACATGTGTTCATTTGCAGGTAGAAATCGGTTCAAATTCCACTGAAGTAGCTAGCAAGTTTACTAGAGACACTATATATAGAAAAGTATGTGGACACCCCTTAAAATGAGTGGATTTGGCTATTTCAGCCACACCCGTTGCTGACAGGTATATAAAATCGAGCACACAGCTATGCTATCTTTAGAATGACCTTACTGAAGAGCCCAGTGACTTTCAACGTGGCACCGTCATAGAATGCCACCTTTCCAACAAGTCAGTTCATCAAGTTTCAGCCCTGCTAAAGCTGCCCCGGTCAACTGTAAGTGCTGTTATTTTGAAGTGGAAATGTTTAGGAGCAACAATGGCTCAACCATGAAGTGGTAGGCCACACAAGCTCACAGAAAGGGCCGAGTGCTGAAGCACATAGAGCTCAAAAATCATTTGTCCTCGGTTGCAACACTCACTACCGAGTTCCAAACCGCCTCTGGAAGCAAAGTTAGCACAAGAACTGCATAGTGCCATCTGTAAAGTTTGGTGGAGGAGGAATAATGGTCTGGGGCTGTTTTTCAACCCCATCGAACACCTTTGGGAAGATGTGGAACGCCGACTGCGAGCCAGGCCATGATTTTTAAATGAGATGTTCGACGAGCAGGTATCCACATACTTTTGATCATGTAGTGAAGCTACAGTAGTTGCCTTGCTAACCAAACAAACAGACCTGCTAGTTTAGCTAACCAAACCAATCAGTCCAAACTTGCTGTTATGAAAATTGAATTCAACAATGCCAATAATGGTTTTAATTCAACTTTTGCTTTCAGGAAATAATGCACACTCTAGAAGGCCCTTTAAGCCAATCAGAAACAAGTCATATTTTCTGGATTGCTGTCCTCAAACATTGTTGACTAAAATACGAAAAGCTCTTACTGTGAAGGGCTGAGCTGCATTATAGTTGTCTGGGATCTCCCAGGTGAGGAGCACAGCTGTCTTCATGGCAGCTTTCACATGAAAATTTTTTGCAAACACTGCTGAAAGAAAGGGGGAGCAGATGATTTAGACACGAAACGAACAACCCTCTCTAATGGATTCCGGAGCAACAAACCTCTTACCTGAACATGTTTCCCGTTACAACCAGTCTGAAACCAGCACGAGAGTGGTCTTAGCAGGGCTACAGTACTCCCATCTTACCGTAGCTTACTTTTATCTTACCTTTTAATTAACAGCAGCTCTTTAACCTAATGGCTCACCGTTGGCTTGGCTGACAAGACATAGGACACATATACTTACTCCACCTGTTCATATCTTTCTTTCTTATGGGGAGGGAGTGCTATGTATACATACAGATGATTTTAAAACAATCCTGAGATCGGATGAATCTGTTTGTTCTTCTGCCACTATGGCTTGACGATGTGGTTGCTGTTGGTGGTGGCTGTGGGGTGAAGTTGGATTTGTGGGCGGGAGGTTGAATTGCGGTGGGGTCCTACCTTGATCCAAGGGCTGTGTCCTGAACTGGACACTGGGGCTATAGGGGCCGGAGCCTTTGCTGGTGAAGGCACACATTTTGATATCGTAAGTGGTGTCTGCCTTGAGGCTGTCAAGGGTGATGGTGGACTCCGGGGCGGTGATGAAGAGTTCTGAGGGGCTCCGAGGGCTGTTGATGTCCTTGTACTGCAGGGCATACTTCACGATAACGCCGTTGCGCTCCGCCAGTAACAGTGGATTCCAGCTCACCTGAATGGTGGTAGTAGTGCCGCCCTCGGCTACAATGCTTTGTGGGAAGCCGCTAGGCATATCTTCAGGTGTGCTGATTTCTTTGACCGTCTCCTCGCCGAAGCCCACCTTGTTACGGGTGGACAGGCGGAAGGTGTATGATGCCCCCTTGTGGATCTCTTTGGTGGTGTAGTGGTTCTCACGCTCTGGGAACTCAATGATGGTCAGAGGGTCGACATCTTTGCGGCCGAAGCGGAGGCGGTAGCCCTGCAGGGGGCCGTGGGTTAAAGCCGGGGGGTGCCATTGGAGGAGGGCAGTGCCCATATTGGTGGGGCTGACCATGAGTCGTGGTTTTTCAGGTACTAAGAGAAGAGCAGTGACAAAACACAATTTTCAATACAAATACCATGCAAAGAAACCGTTCAAACTGCTATAGCATTTTAAAAGGAATATCCAACGGACATTACGACAATAATGAGAGGATGATGACATTCCAAAACAACCCAAGCCATAATGCATGACAGCAAAATCTGATCTCCTTTCCTACTCAGCGTAAAGGGTTGTCATTGCCTGATGCTGTTATGACTTCATGAGTAGGCAGGCTTACCCCACCAAGGGAGCAGTAGATAGCTAACACCCTGTTTGCATAAATGCTACTGCTGTTTGCTTTGATACCTAACCAATATGGCATACCTGTGAAGCCTTTACTGAGTGAAGGCTCCTATCCCCCCCACCCTACACACACACACACACTTGCCATTTGTATCTGTACGCCGGTGGAGGCAGGTGGAAGGCTTTACAGACAAGATTAGATGACAGCGCAATTATATGTCAAAAACACACAGCAAAGTATTTCTGAATTGCCGTTTGGATTGTGTCATGCCTCTCTCTCAAAAGAAACCAATGAGAGCAGAACAGACTGTCGGGCTGCCATTAATTCGGAAGTATTTTTCTTCCCCTATTTCCCCACCTGATTTTTCCATTAGTTCCTTAACCCCTGTGAGCATTCCAATGTCAAAGCGGCGGCTGAGCGGAATTACAATTGTTGTCATAATTGAGGTGGCAATTAGCCGCATTCACACTTTAATAGCCATGGGGGGGAAAGGTCGATTTAGCATTTTTTTTTGCTTCCTTTCACTGGGTGCAATTTTCACAGCTCTCTACAGCACAAATGCATTTTGGGATGATCACAGGGTACATTAGCAGAGGGGCAGGGGGAGATTTGTCAGTGATGACAGTTCCCTTACCTGCGCCAGTGGTGGTGATCAGCTTGGCCTTGCTGCGAGCTCCGTCTCCCTTTGTCGTGTAGGCTGCCACAGCAACTGAGTACATAGTCTCAGCCTGCAGCTCTGTGATGACCATTTCCTGTGGATTAGAATAATAGGGACTTTTAAGAACTCTTGCTTGTGATTGTGCTGCAATTTGGTCATTTTTGCGGGGTGGGCGTAATATTTTTGTGCATGCATTTATGTTGTAATTAATTCAGAGGACATTATCTCACAGATATCAGCTCACTAATTAGTGAATGACTGGCAATGAACATGGTTGGTACAAATCTGTCCTGCCACTATATAGTCCACCATCCTTTGCTCAATGCATATGATCCTTCGCTCCATGCAAACAATCAGACTGGTGGACGTGTCAGCATAGGTCACTCCATGCATTGAAAAGGCAAGGGACTAAGTACTGCAGTACCAATGGTAACATACAGTATTATATTTTTGAAACTAGGTCCCCTTTCGAAAATCTTCTTTATTATAATAAACACCGCTAAGCATTCCTGAATAGCCTTGTAATGTTGGCTATGGATTTCTGTTAGTAAGCCATTCCATATCAATTTACAAGTAGAAAACAAGCAGTTAGAGTATGTTTTTCTCTTTTTGTCTTAGCTTGATTCAGAACAGTTAGGAGGTAATGTGAGGTTCAATACAGCCAAAACCATGCGACGGTCAGGAACAGAGGAGACACAGAGCATGCAGGGGATCGAAGGGGGGAACGGGATTAACTCTGTATTAGGTCTCTGTATCTACTCACATGTTCAGTTGAATCATCATATTCCCACTGATTAAGATGTGAGAGAGAGGAAAGAAGAGAGAAAACAAAACAAAGGCAAAGTACAGAGTCAGCGGTCACTAGTGAGATAGTAGAGTACAGAGAACAGTAGAGGAGAAGCCACAGACAAGACACATATACTAACGGATGATTTTACCCCTAAGAGATTTCATTCACTGACCACCAATAAGTTATTGAATATGTCAGTTCCATTGCATTTAAGGATGTGTGATTCATCGCATTTCAATTAATGCCCTATACAGTTCATTCGGAAACTATTCAGACCCCTTCCCTTTTTCCACATTTTGTTACGTTACAGATTTATTCTGAAATTGATAAAATTATTATTATAATTTTTTTTTTTACACACAATACCCCATAATGACAAAGCGAAAGTAGGTTTAGACATTATTGATGAAAAATGAATAAATAAATATTAATTTAGACCCTTTGCTATGAGACTCCGAAATTGAGCTCAGGTGCATCCCGTTTCCATTGATCATCCTTGAGATGTTTCTACAACTTGATTGGAGTCCACCTGTGGTAAATTGAATTGGTTGGACATGATTTAGAAAGGCACACACCTGTCTATATCAGGCCCCATAGTCAAAGGAATTGTCCGTAGAGCCCCGAGACAGGATTGTGTCGAGGCAAAGATCTAGGGAAGGGTACCAAAAACTGTCTGCATCATTGAAGGTCCCCAAGAACACAGTGGCCTCCATCATTCTTAAATGGAAGAAGTTTGGAACCGCCAAGCCTCTTCCTAGAGCTGGCCTGTCACGGTTGTTGTAATGAACAGACCAAGGGGCAGCGTGTGTAGAGTTCCACATCTTTATTACAGTGAAACTTCAAACAAAAAAACAATACACCAACAACTAAAATGTGACATCAGTGGTGCTACAAGCACAAACACAAACAGAATATCACACAAAGCAGGTGGGAGAAAGGGCTTCCTAAATATGGGAACCATACAACCCAGCCACATAGAAAATCAATGACTAGAACACCCCCTAGTCACGCTCTGACCTTAACACCATAGAGAACCGAGGGCTCTCTATGGTCAGGGCGTGACATGGCTGCCTGGCCAAACTGAGCAATCGGGGGAGAAGGGCCAAGAACCTGATGGTTACTCTGACAGAGCTCTGAATGCCACGTGTCACGTCTGGAGGAAGCCTGGCACCATCCCTACGGTGAAGCACAGTGGTGGCAGCATCACGCTGTGGGGATGTTTTTCAGCGGCAGGGACTGGGAGACTAGTCAGGATTGAGGCAAAGATGAATGGAGCAAAGTACAGATAGATCCTTGATGAAAACCTGCTCCAGAGCACTCAGGGCCTCGGACTGGGGTGAAGGTTGACCTTACAACAGGACAACAACCCTAGGCACACAGCCAAGACAACGCAGGAGTGGCTCTGAGACAAGTCGCTGAATGTCCTTGAGCTGCCCATCCAGAACCCAGACTTGAACCCGATCGAACATCTCTGAAGTGACCTGAAAATAGCTGTGCAGCAACGCTCCCCATCCAACCTGACAGAGCTTGAGTGGATATGCCGAGAAGAGTGGGAGAAACTCCCCAAATGCAGGTTTGTCGCATCATACCCAAGAAGACTCAAGGCTGTAATTGCTGCCAAAGGTGCATCAACAAAGTACTGAATAAATGCTATGAATACTTTTGTACAGTGCCTTGCAAAAGTATTCACCCCACTTGATGTTTTTCCTATTTTGTTGCATTACAACCTGTAATTTAAATGAATTTTTATTTGGATTTCATGTAATGGACATTCACAAAATAGTCCAAATTGGTGAAGGGAATGAAAAAAATAACTTGTTTTAATTTTTTTCTGTAAATAAAACAGAAAAGAGGTTTGTGAATATGTATTCACCCCCTTTGCTATGAAGCCCCTAAATAAGATCTGGTGCAACCAATTACCTTCAGAAGTCACATAATTAATTAAATAAAGTCCACCTGTGTGTATTCTAAGTGTCACATGATCTCAGTATATATACACCTGTTCTGAAAGGCCCCACACTCTGCAACACCACTAAGCAAGGGGCACCACCAAGCATGCAGCACCATGAACACCAAGGAGCTCTCCAAACAGGTCAGGGACAAAGTTGTGGAGAAGTACAGATCAGGGTTGGGTTATAAAAAAATATCAGAAACTTTGAACATCCCACGGAGCACCATTAAATCCATACACTCCACAGAGCTGGGCTTTACAGAAGAGTGGCCAGAAAAAAAAGCCATTGCTTAAAGAAAAAAATAAGCAAACACATTTGGTGTTCGCCAAAAGGCATGTGGAAGACTCCCCAAACATATGGAAGAAGGGATTCTGGGCAGATGAGACTAAAATGGAGCTTTTTGGCCATCAAGGAACACGCTATGTCTGGCACAAACCCAACACCTCTCATCACCCCGAGAATACCATCCCTGTGGGGATGTTTTTCATCGGCATGGACTGGGAAACTGGTCAAAATTGAATGAATCATGGATGGCGCTAAATACAGGGAAATTCTTGAGGGAAACCTGTTTCAGTCTTCCAGAGATTTGAGACTGGGATGGAGGTTCACCTTCCAGCAAGAAAATGGCATACTGCTAAAGCAACACTCGAGTGGATTAAGGGGAAACATTTACATGTCTTGGAATGGCCTAGTCAAAGCCCAGACCTCAATCCAAAAAAAATAAAAAATATGCCATTTAGCGGACGCTTTTATCCAAAGCGACTTACAGTCATGTGTGCATACATTCTACGTATGGGTGGTCCCGGGAATCGAACCCACTACCCTGGCGTTACAAGTGCCATGCTCTACCAACTGAGCTACAGAAGGACCAATCCAATTGAGAATCTGTGGTATGACTTAAAGATTGCTGTACAACAGCAGGAACCCATCCAACTTGAAGGAGCTGGAGCAGTTTTGCCTTGAAGAATGGTCAAAAATCCTAGTGGTTTGATGTGACAAGCTTATAGAGACATATCCCAAGAGACTTGCAGCTGTAATTACTGCAAAAGGTGGCTCTACAAAGTATTGACTTTGGGGGGTGAAACTTTTTCAGTTTTTTTGTTTGTTTCACAATAAAAAATATTTTGCATCTTCAAAGTGGTAAGTATGTTGTGTAAATCAAATGATACAAAACCCCCAAAAATCAATTTTAATTCCAGGTTGTAAGGTAACAAAATAGGAAAAATGCCAAGAGGTGAATACTTTCGCAAGGCATTGTAAATGTGATATCTGTTTTTTTATATTACATTCGCAAACATTTCTAAAAAACAGTTTTTGCTTTGTCATTATGGGATAATGTGTTCAGTTGATGTGGGAAAAAAAACAATTTAATACATTTTAAAATAAGGCTGTAACGTAACAAATTGTGGAAAAAGTCAAGTGGTCTGAATACTTTCCGAATGCACTGTAGTTCCTGTGATTGTTTCTACTAGATAATGAGAGTAACATATGGTGAGTCCCATACTGCGTAGGTCTATTCCTATAAATGCACACCAATGTATGAATGTGTATCTATCATATATTTACTCAATGGGTGACTCAGTTTCAAAGATGCTGAGAAAAACTAATTGGTGTCATCAGGTTTAAACCATATTGTAAAAACGTGTGGTTTTAACCACACATTATACGGCTTAGTACTGTATCCTTGTATTTTCACTCTGGCAGGTGTGACTCTTATGCTCTGTCCTTGTGTCAGAGAACTTCTCAAGGTGAGAGAACCTGAGAGTTTTGGGCGGAAGGCGGAGGAGGAGGGTGCTTACCTGCGCATCGTCAATCAAGATGTCCTTGATGGCTGGCTGTCCCATGGGCTCCCCATTAACCATCCTGACATAGTGCACCTGGTACCCTCGGATCTGCCCGTGCTGCTTGGTGGGCATCGGCGAGCGCCAGATTACTTTTATTGACGTAGAGTTGACAGTCTCCACCTCGACTTTACGAGGCGGGCCGCTGGGAACTGGAGGAACACCATGGGATAAAAGAAAGAAGGTCAAGATTATAGAGAACCCCTTCTCCCCTTTTAATTTCTGGCCAACTCCAAAGAGCAAAATGCTGGGGTCAAAAAATCTACAAAAGGGGAGCATACGGCAACAAGCACTGTATGATATCAATATTTCAACAATGGCAAGGGAAAAGAAAAACAACCCCAAAAACAGGTCTGACAATTGACCTCATCTGGAAACATTCAAAAATGGGAGTAGTGGATTAAAAACATGGAATAAAAATGTGTTTGTTAAAATTGAAAAGAGGAGCCAAAGGGGATGCTTCAAAAGCTTGAAGCACCCTGCAAGAATTTTGGCTATGAAGCGTGAAGAAAAAGTTAAATAAAATATATATTTTTTAAAATGTGTTGTTTTTTTGGCCAATTAAAAAAAGAACCTTCCCTTTCCACTGTCCATACATTCACATTTAGTCAAATTCATTAAAAAAACGGTTAAAATCTCAAGTTTTTTTCTCATACAAAAAAAAGACAGTTTGGGACTGGAAGTCAAAGAAAGGCCTGAAGTGCTTCAATGCAGGAGAAAATGCCATACCATATGTTGAAATTGAGTATTAGGGGATAAAGGCAGAAAAATACTGACAAAAAGTTAACTAAGCTTTACAAAAAAAGTTAGGTCAGTCTGTTCAGTAAAAAAAAAGTTGCACAGAAGTGGTCCAAGTTAGTAAAAGTGGGCTCATAATGAGTTAGGAGTGTTGCCAACTTTGATAGAAGCAGGAGGAAGAAGAAGAGAGGGATGCTAAGTCAGAGGGACTGTTAATGCTGTTAGACAGTTTCTGAAGGGGGTTAGAGGTTAGAGGGCAGACTGGATTTGCAACGGGGGCAGCGGTTTCGGAAAAACATACCATCCTCCTCGGTGCGGATGAGTTGTGGTAAGCTTTCAGGTCCTTCACCCACATCTGTGTGAGCAGTCACTGTCACACGGTATTCCGTCCATTTTTCCAAGTGTTCCAAGAGGTACTGGGAGCTTTCTGGAGGGATGTCGGATATTTTTCGGGTGGTGGTGTCCTCCCCTTCAGTGGCGGCGTATTGGACGGCATACTTAACTATGATCCCATTCTGTAAGTCCGTAGGAGGAGGCCGCCAACTTACCAGGATATTGGTGGAGCTGGGGCTAGAACACTTGATATCCTGAGGTGGAGCTGAGGGCTCTGATTGGAGGAGTGGATAGGAAGAGGAGCAGGGTTTTGTTTGATTGGATCAACCATTTTAGTTGTGGTTTTGTTTGTTTCGAGGAGGGGTTTCACAGGTAGGTTGAAGTTTTTTGGGGGGTTGGGATAATGGTGGTGGAAACAAACAAAGAATAAAGAAAAGGGAAAGGGAAAATAAATATGACATGAGGATGAAGCACAAGCACTGAAACAATGTTTGCAAAGATGTGGTACCAAAAGTCAATGAGGTTTCACAATCAAGATGAGACTAAAGGCAAGACAAAAGACTAACACTTCTTTCAAACAAGGTCAACTCAATTAATAAAAACACATACAATGAGGATGTATGGATGGGGTTGTCATGAGATAATAGGACACCTTCACAATATGTAACCTACCTTTGTAAATGAAAAATGTGACATTCTTTCCCTAAAAACTATTATCACTCTAGGGATTCATATCTTCGGCTTATTACCAAGACTAAGCCCAAATTTCATATAAACTTATCAAATGACTGCTCAGTAAAAGTTCTCTTGATCACATAAAATCCTAATAAATTCCAACCAAATATCATACATTTGCCAAGCAGTTACCACAAATCCAAAAACATAAAGGTTGATGCTTAAACTCTAGCAAGGTGTAAAAAGTTGTATTGGTCACCAACCTTTCCGAAGCCTGTTGGTTTGTGGTAAAAGCCTGATCGTACAAAAGAGAACTTCCCAAGGTGATATGACTGACTTTTGAAAGTCTCAACACATTGGCATGCAGACATCTTTTCTTGATACCTCCCATCGCGTTAGGACTTTTTGAACTTAATACCTACCTGTTCTCTGCTTTTTTGTCTTGCACAGGCCTCCGGTTTATTTTAAATATATTACAAATAATATTTCAAATCAATTTTTGAAATGAAATGTTCTATTTTCTAATAGTCAATACACTACTTGTTTGTAACTAGCTTTCAATTTGGTGCCTTGATCAATTTTGTCATTTCAATAAACCTGAGGTCTTATTGTGTGGAAAAACGGTAATTCTCTATATTCAGTGTTACTACTTGCTTTTGAGCTTTCTATGGAATTGGTAGTCCATCCAATTGTTTGTAAAAAAAATAGTTAAGGGGTTGGCATTACCAATTATGCTACTGAGAAAAGGAAACCCCTCTGACCTCCAGATAAAATGGGCAGAATTTTATTTCCATAGAAAGCTCAGTCTCAATACGCAAATACTCTGACGTGGCTTAAATGCAAAATCAAGAGACAAGGCTTCCAATAGCGGGATAACATGCACTTTTGTTAATCAAAAACAACAGACAGTCAGATAAATAGGAAATATATTTTTTCTGAATAGTTCAAAGCTCTATCTTTGGTTGGGATGTTTTGCACATCAAAGATGTTGAAGAGGAGTAGATTCTGTATATTGTTTGACCTTGTCTGTTGACTTCACAGGAGAGCCCTAGTGAACTCTGTCCATGTAGCCATTTCAAAGTTAATAGGTGCATTGTCAGGTAGACAACAAAACACACTGTTTCAGCTCCAATTGTTGCAGAACTAACCCATTTTCAAGGTCATCCACCGCTTTCGATTACATTTATTTTTATTAAGAGTTATCAATCTCTTTCGATTACATTTATTTTTTATCATGTCATTGACCTGTTTTTGGCAAAAGGTATTGGAATTTAGCGGATGTAATTCTAAATTGGCCAAGGTAGATGCGTTTGAAAATGTAAGAATGTATTTTCTCTCCAAGGAGTTTCCACATCCAGTGGTAAACTGTCTGGCCAGAGCTGAGATATGGAAGAGGACCTACGTGTTTGAGGGGTTTCTGCGGAGATCTCATTGGTGTAGGCCCCGATACCGTGCTTACTGCGCGCAGCTAGCTGGAAAGTATAAGTAGTGAAGGGCTTCAAGTCCTTCAGAAGGTACGTGGTGGTAGGCTCAAAGCTGATGCGTTTCTGTTGAGAAAATGGTATGTCATCAGTTCAGGACTTCAAAAAAACGTGTACCATTGGACGTAAGATATATTTGGGCCAGTATAGCTGATTTTTGAATGTGAGAAACCATTTACCTCCTCCTTGTCATCCCCCTTCTTGTACAGAAGTTCATATCCCATGATTTGATTGTCTTGTCCGGTCTGTGCTGGGGCTATCCACGATAGTAGTATGCTTGTTTCAGATTTGGCTTCCCCTTTGAAGTCGGTCGGTTGAGAAGGGACTGGGAAAGCAATACAAATACACATTTGGCCCACTAAACCAATGATACTCATTGCAACGCCCACCATACCGCTGCTAAAGGTATTTCACGAGTGCTGCTGCGGCTATTTTTTACTACTAATAACATTAGCAGTAACTTGTTATTTATACATTATTACTATTACCTGTGATTGCGACTACCTGTTATTACTATTCAATTACAGACACAATTTCATCATATTGGATTAGAAAATAATTTAAGGAAAACAAGTTTAAATATGTATGATTGGCAGTCTAAATTATGCTCAAGAACTATTCAAGTTCTCAAGTCTGATTTTATACTTAAGCAATAATACATGTGAAGCCATGTGTTATGCATGTTTTATCATGGCTGGGACGTGGTCATAGCCACATGGCGAAACAGGGTGGGATAGACCACCACAGCCATGAAAATGTCATAACACATGGACTTGAGTGTATTATTGCTTTTATAAAATGGGTTACCAGCATAAAAAAAATCTAGATTATTTCCTAAACCATCCAGATTTTCAACTAAGTGCTATTTTAGGCATTCTCTGATCGTTAGTTCTATTCGTATTGAATGCCATGTAAAGCAAAACTACCCAAGCGCTGGATGATAGTTCCAGAACTTTGCAGGTTGCTATGACAAACAAAAATGAAATGTTTGCTATGGAGGCTCATTCCCCACTTCCTAACTAGCCAACTACACAGCTAACACAATCACTTCATACTGAAGCTGGAAAGAGAGCTAACTAGCTGCATTTCATTTAGTTTTACCTGTCTCTATTTACTTTCCTTTGTATATATCAATAAAAATGATGCGGATTCATGATTTTGAGTAGCTGAGAAAAGCTGCCTGCCTGAATTTCAATATTACAACAATGTTGCAAATGTCGGAGATAATGTCTAGATACTTTTTACAGTGATCAAGTTTATAAGTTGCATGTCTGGGCAGATGAGACAGTGGATCTGTAAAAGTAGTAGTAGCAGTAGTACATTGCTAGGTAACGACTTAAACAATGGCACATTTTATGAATGTACTGGACATGTGTATATTGTGTTGTATATCACAGGCAGGATATGCTCTAACAATAGGAATTCCAAACCACTTGTTGTATAATTAAGCAATAATGTCCAAGGGGGTGTGGTATACGGCCAATATACCACAGCTAAGGGCAGTTATTATAGCCCTTAGCCATGGTATATTGGCAATATACCACAAACCCCTGAGGTGCCTTATTGCTTTTATAAACTGGCTACCAACGTAATTAGAGCAGTAAAAATAAATGTTTTGTCATACCCGTGGTATATGGTCTGATATACCACGGCTGGCAGACAATCAGCATTCAGGCCTTGAACCACCTAGTTTATAATGTTTAATAAACTGTCATTCAGAATGCCAAATGAAAATTGTTTGGCACTCAAGAGCAAGTGCGTGCCAAAAAGAGCTTTCAAATGTGTTTACTGCTGTGGTCAGAAACAAGGATACTTTTATCTGACTAAAAAGACTGAGTGAGTAATGTGCTTTCCCAAGAAGACACATGGCTGTCAAATTAGCCTGTTGATATTCTCTCCATTGTAGAGTTAGATGATTTGTTTGTTTACTCATAACTCACAGATTGCGGATCTTCAGTTCCTATAAGATTTATAGCCCAACTCATATACAGTTAACATAATTGTCCATTTCAAGGCTTTGGTCCTCAAAAACATGCATAGGCCACACACAATCTTACCTCCCGTCTTGGCTATGATCTGGAGATCTGCAGAGAGAGGTCCATCACCCACAGACGTGTAGGCCAGGACCTTAATGTAATAGGTCTTGTTGGGGATGAGGCCCTGAATGGTGAGGAAGTTTGATCCACGCACTATCTGCTTCTCCCATGTGTTGACTTGCTGCGCAGAGTCCATGGTGTAGTAGACACGGTAGCCCATAATTTGCCCGTTGGCCTCCTCTGGTTCGTCCCAGTGGATAATAGCCGTGGTGGAGCTGAGCATACGACCCCTGACCTGCCTGGGCGCCGTGCTGGGTGCTTGCTCAGCCGTCTTGGCCTCGATGTCCTCGCTGGGTGGCCCACGCCCGATGTTGTTCACCGCCAGCACCCGGAACTCATAGTCCGAGTAAGGACTGAGGCCGCCCACGCTGTAGCGAGTGGTGGCCACGCCGTCGATCTCCTTGTATGTGTCCTCTGAAAACTTGGACTTGTGCTGGATGATGTAGTAGGAGACAGGCTCAGGGTTGCCTGAGTCCCAGGTCAGCGTGATGCTCGTGGCCGTGCGCTCCGTCACCACGGGAATGCCGGGAGGCTTGGGCAATGCTGGAAAAACAAACAGATAACATATGTAAGGGATAATCAACAAGGGGCTATACGTTCTATGTATTTCAATCGAAGATGGTGAAGCAGTCAGACGTCTTTGCCCTTCATCTTGCCGTGTCCCATGTATAATTCTTTATCTATCTTTTTCTTCACATATATTTTAAAACTATTTTTCTAAACCTCAACTTCAAAATACTCTCCTGCAACTCGCCTCACCCAATGTGGTGTGGTTCTGTTTTATTCTAAAGTATTTTTATTTACCTCCGAACCAGAATCCCCCAACAGCAGCTAGCCAGCTCACAAGCTACTAGCTAGTAGTCAGCTACCCACCGACAGTGATCATCTGCTAACCGTTAGCTCGGAGAGCTCTCGCCAGTTTGTACAACGCGATTCAAACCAGAGCATACCGGACCTATTTTCTCTCCATATCCCCGGATTCCTACCGCAAGCGCTAAACCTTTTCACCTGGATGTCACTGCCCCAAAGCAAGTACCAATTAACCTGGAGCTAGCTCATGCTAGGCCCATCACCCGGCTAACTGAAATGGAACCCCGACGATCCTTTACGACTGGATTACCGACATAATCTGCTTGAGGGTGTACTCAACTGGCTCCTACGTCGCGACGTCCCCTGAATGCCCATCTGCTAGCCAGCTAGCTGGCCACTATACCTATTTTGCCAATTGGACTTGGACCCGTCTGCTACTCAGAACCCTACTAAACCATCATGACTGGTCTATTGACATCACCGCACGAGGAGTCTAAAACAGACTTTCCTCCGTCGCGACATCCCTCTAAGGCCCTTCTGCTAGCTTGCTATCCCCGGCCTGCTAGCTGTCTGAATCGCCATGTCTCCAGCCAGCCCAACCACTCACTGAACCCCTATGATCACTTGGCTACGCATGCCTCTCCGTAATATCAATATGCCTTGTCCATTACTGTCCTGGTGAGTGATTATTGTCTTATTTCACTGTAGAGCCTCTAGCCCTGCTCAATATGCCTTAACCAACCATTAAGTTTCACCTCCCACATATGCAGTGACATCACCTGGTTTAAACGTCTCTAGAGACAATATCTCTCTCATCATTACTCAATGCCGAGGCTTACCTCCAATGTACTCACATCCTAACATACCATACCTGTCTGTACATTATGCCTTGAATCTATTATATTGCGCCCAGAAACGTGCTTTTAAAATACTAGACGACCAGTTCGTATAGCCTTTAGCCGTACCCTTATCCTACTTCTCCTCTGGTGATGTAGAGGTTAATCCCTGCAGTGCCTAGCTCCACTCCTATTCCCCAGGTGCTCTAATTTGTTGACTTCTGTAACCATAAAAGCCTTGGTTTCATGCATGTTAACATTAGAAGCCTCCTTCCTAAATTTGTTTTATTCAGTGCTTTAGCCAACCCGGATGTCCTAGCCATGTCTGAATCCTGGCTTTGGAGGACCACCAAAACCCTGAAATGTACATCCCTATCTATAACATTTTCCGACAAGATAGAACTGCCAAAGGGAGCAGTGTTGCAATCTACTGCAGAGATAGTGTTCTGTCTTACCACCCAAACAATTTGAGCTTCTACTTCTAAAAATCCACCTTTCCAGAAACAAGTCTCTCACAAGTCTCTCACTGTTGCCGTTTGTTATAGACCACCCTCTGCCCCCAGCTGTGCCCTGGACACCATATGTGAATTGATTCCCCATCTATCTTCAGAGCTCATGCTGCTAGGTGACCTAAACTGGGACATGCTTAACACCCCGGTCATCCTACAATCCAAGCTTGATGCCCTCAGTCTCACACAAATGATCAATGAACCCACCAGGTACAACCCCAAATCTGTAAACACGGGCACCCTCATAGATATCATCCTAACCAACTTGCCCTCCAAATACACCTCTGCTGTTTTCAACCAAGATCTCAGCGATCACTGCCTCACTGTCTGCGGTCAAACAACCACCCCTCATCACTGTCAAACGCTCCCTAAAACACTTCTGCGGGCAGGCCTTTCTAATCGACCTGGCCCGGGTATCCTGGAAGGATATTGACCTCATCCTGTCAGTAGAGGATTCCTGGTTATTCTTTAGAAGTGCCTTCCTCACCATCTTAAATAAGCATGCCCCATTAAAAAAATTAGAACCAGGAACAGATATGGCCGGTGGTTCTCTTCAGACCTGACTGCCCTTGACCAGCACAAAAACATCCTGTGGCGTTCTGCATTAGCATCGAATAGCCCCTGTGATATGCAACTTTTCAGGGAAGTTAGGAACCAATATACACAGGCAGTTAGGAAAGCTAAGTCTAGCTTTTTCAAGCAGAAATTTGCATCCTGTAGCACAAACTCAAAAAAGTTCGGGGACACTGTAAAGTTCATGGATAATAAGAACACCTCCTCCCAGCTGCCCACTACACTGAGGCTAGGAAACACTGTCACCAATGATAAATCCACGATAAGAGAGAATGAGAATTTCAATAAGCATTTTTCTATGGCTGGCCATGCTTTCCACCTGAATACCCCTACCCCGGTCAACAGCCCTGAAACCCGCACAGCATCTCGCCCAAGCCTCCCCATTACTCCTTCACCCAAATCCACATAGCTGATCTTCTGAAAGAGCTGCAAAATCTGGACCACTACAAATCAGCCGGGCTAGACAATCTGCACTCTCTCTTTCTAAAATTATCTGCCGAAATTGTTGCAACCCCTATTACTAGCCTGTTAAACCTCTCTTTTGTATCGTCTGAGATTCCCAAAGATTGGAAAGCTGCCGCGGTCTTCCCCCTCTTCAAAGGGGGAGACACTCTAGACTCAAACTGTTACAGACCTATATCTATCCTACCCTGCCTTTCTAAGGTCTTCGAAAGCCAAGTTCACAAACATATTACCGACCATTTAGAATCCCACCGTACCTTCTCCACTATGCAATCTGGTTTCAGAGCTGGTCATGGGTGTACCTCAACCACGCTCAAGGTCCTAAACGATATCATAACCGCCATCGATAAGATACATTACTGTGCAGCTGTATTCATCGACCTGGCCAAGGATTTCGACTCTGTTGTCCGGACCTCTGGCAGTCTCTATGGGGGTGCCACAGGGTTCAATCTTCGGGCCGACTCTCTTCTCTGTATACATCAATGATGTCGCTGTTGCTGCTGGTGATTCTCTCATCCACCTCTATGCAGACGACACCATTCTGTATACATCTGGTCCTTCTTTGGACACTCTGTTAACAAACCTCCAGACGAGCTTCAATGCCATACAATTCTTCCTTCTGTGGCCTCCAACTGCTCTTAAATACAAGTAAATCTAAATGCATGCTCCTCAAGCAATCGCTGCCCACACCTGCCCGCCAGTCCATCCAGCATCACTACTCTGGACGGTTCTGACTTAGAATATGTGGACAACTACAAATACCTAGGTGTCTGGTTAGACTGTAAACTCTCCTTCCAGACTCACATTAAGCATCTCCAATCCAAAATTAAATTTAGAATCGGCTTCCTATTTCGCAACAAAGCATCCTTCACTCATGCTGCCAAACATACCCTCATAAAACTGACCATCCTACCGATCCTCGACTTCGGCGAATTAATTTACAAAATAGCCTCAAACACTCTACTCAGCAAATTGGATGCAGTCTATCACAGTGCCATCCGTTTTGTCACCAAAGCCCCATATACTACCCACCACTGTGACCTGTACGCTCTCATTGGCTGGCCCTCGCTTTACTCGTCGCCAAACCCACTGGCTCCAGGTCATCTACACGTCTCTGCTAGGTAAAGCCCCACCCACCCATCTCAGCTCACTTGTCACCATAGCAGCACCCACTCGTAGCATGCGCTCCAGCAGATATATCTCACTGGTCACCTCCAAAGCCAATTCCTCTTTTGGCCACCTTTCCTTCCAGTTCTCTGCTGCCAATGACTGGAACAAACTGCAAAAATCCCTAAAGCTGGAGACTCATATCTCCCTCACTAGCTTTAAGCACCAGCTGCCCATCTGTAAGCTCAAGCCCATCTGTAAATAGCCCATCCAACTACCTCATCCCCATACTGTATTTATTTATTTATCTTGCTTCTTTGCACCCCAGTATCTCTGCTTGCACATTCATTTTCAGCACATCTACCATTCCAGTGTTTAATTGCTATATTGTAATTACTTCGCCACCAAGGCCTATTTTTTGCCTTACCTCCCTTATCCTACCTCATTTGCACTCACTGTATATAGATTTCTTCTACTGTATTATTGACTGTATGTTTGTTTATTCCATGTGTAACTCTGTGTTTTTGTATGTGTCGAACTGCTTCGCTTTATCTTGGCCAGGTCGCAGTTGTAAATGAGAACTTGTTTTCAACCAGCCTACCTGGTTAAATAAAGGTGAAATAAAAATACATGTAAAATAAGGAATGACGTTTTATACCATGGCTATAATAAAACACATTTGCCACTAGAAATGGGTTCATTTGCCGGTATGGGTTCAACATCCACTGACGTAGCTACCAAGTTCACTAGATAGCTGCAGTGGTTACCGTGGTAATGAAACAAACAGACTTGCTAGTTTAGCTAACCATACCATCAGTCCTAGATTGCTATTGTGAAAATCATGGTTAACAATAACAATACTGTTATCTATTTGACTTTTGCTTTCAAAAGCAACTCAAACAAAACATGTAAAAATTAACTATAGCCATTGAATTCTACCGTGCAAATATACTGTGCTTTATAGGGAAATAATGCAAGCCAATCAGAAAGGAGTATTCAACAATGCCATGGTATAATTAAGTGATAATGCCAGAGAAGCCGCTGTTTGGAGGATATATTGGCACGGGTGTTGTTAGCCACAGACGAAGTGAGGCTGTTCTGAGAGCAGAAGGGGGGAGTGCAACTCAATATTAGGAACGTGTCCTTAATGTTTCGTACACTCAGTGCATACATTTTTTACCTTGCATTAGTATGCCACATCAGTGCATTATAACCATATTTGAACTCTTGTTAAACAGGTAAAAGGCCAAAAGCCCTGGAAGCTTCTGTTAACCAGAGAATTCCAATGTGTATCTCTTAAATAATGTAGTGGGTTAATTTATTGCTTTAATACTTACACCAGTGACACGAGTCGAAAGATATGAGGGCGATGGACTCTCTTTATATGCTATCTCAATTGTAACATTGGGGGAAGTTCCTGGCAGCCTTGGTTATATTGTGACTAATATCCCTCTGTTATGTCTGGGAGAAACAAAGCGTGTGTGTGCGTGTACTTCTGTGTGTTGGTGTGTGTACATGATGACGACAATCTGGAATCTCTCTCTCCCTGGTATGCATTGGAGGAGATGCTTACACTCTGATAAGTACCCTGCCTACTGAGAAGATCAAACAATACCCACTATGTTGCAAGCACGCACACATGCACACGCACCCACACACACACACACAAACACACAACCAACAGGGATATAGAGCGCTGGCGTTTAACTCCCCTGGTTGTGAGATAAGCCTTTCACTGATTCTCAATCTAGCATCTAATCGACGGAGGCTGGCGTCAACACATCCCAGGCTTTAGGAACCTTCTTCCAGAGACCAACAATACGTGACAGAAAGAAGTAAACGTGCATTACCTTTCACTGTGATCTGCGCTACCGCCTCGATGACCCCCAGAGTGGACATGGCCACGCAGGTATAGTTGTTCGACTGGCGGACGTCAGTGAGCTCCAAAACGTTTCGTCCAATGGGCATGTCGTCCTCGGGCGTCAGGTCTTCGGCACCCAGCATCCATTTGACGTAGGGCATAGGGGAGCCCACCGCCACACAGGTGATGTTGACACTGCCTCCAGGCATGATCTCGTTGTCCGTGGGCGGGATGGAGAACCGCGGGGGTACCCGGCGCACTGCAAAAGACAAAAGGCAATGGTAACAACTCGTACAAACCGCACAAGGCCAAGGTTTCCCATCAACGGCCGAGAAAAAAAGAGACTCATAAGTTTACAGTATAGAGACGGATAACAAAAATATTTACATTTACAATACAACTTGCACGAAATTTTACTTTTATATCTAATGTAATATATTTAACACAGTCCAGGCTTCAAAGATGGGACTAGCTACGGACTAATGATTACACAAACACCATGCACAAATGATACCATCCATACAGACATAAGGAGAACAGCACAGAGGAACTGGAGCGTCGCCAGCATGGCAGAGTGAAGTGTACAAGAGAACAACTTCAATGCTGCGTTCTTCCAGTTGATGTGAAGTAAATGTGCCGCGTCACATTCTCACATCACACATACTACGGCCCGTGGTGGGAACACATCCAACTACGGTACATGGGATAGAGTGCAACTCTGCTTCTCAGATCAAAAAAGTGGATACACATTCCAAAATAACCATGTTCGAGAATAAACAACAAGAAAAAACATATCCAAATTTTATATTGAAAAGAAAATGAAAAGAAACAGCATCCATTATGAGGTAAAAGGTTGGAGCTTGTCATGGTGGCTTGGACTCTCTGTCATGCACACAAGCACATAGCTGGCTTAGAGAGGCAACCATGTTTGGTGAATGGGAAGGAGAGAGGAGGATTGAGAGGGAAAAAAAATAGTAACAAAAAAAGACAGATATCAAACATGGGGAGGACGGTTAGAGTTAGGCTGGCAGGAGGGAGGTAAGGTTTAGGCTGGCAGCGTTGGGTTTCTGGGAAATTAACACTACTTAAGCGAGAGTTGCTAGGGCAGGACAAATTTACAGTGTCACTGGACAGATTAGGGGAAATGCAACAGTATGACAGGACAGGACAGGACAGGGATAGGCAGAGGCAACTCAACACGAATCACAACGTTTTCTGAGGTTTAACTAAGTTAGTTAACCACATACGATTGAAACACACCATATAGGGTAAGCATATTTAAGGGGCAGGGGCTGGGGCAGATACAGAGGAGGAATGGGTTTGGATTTTAAAACATGTCTAGTGAGAAATTTGATTAAAGGAATGAAGTCAGTGTTACTGCTTATATTACTCAGAATGAATATAAGTCCCAATATGCCAATCTCCTTTGATACGCAGATGCGTAATGGTGGCAGAATTTGGGGAATGCAGTTTGCTCTTCCATGCACCTTGGAAAGATTAATCACTCAGGTGCTTTGGCGGTGAACCTTGGTCATACTAATAAAGGGTGAAACACTCCCATCGTCCCAATCACGTTTAATTCAAATTAAACAATCTCCTCTCAAATATGGGGCACAAAAATGCCTTGACTAATGTAATGGCAAGAGCCATTGGGTTTTCCCGCAGTATGTGGTCATTAATATACATTAACGTGATGTGATATAAAACTGAGGGCTAGCTAAAATAACATTGTTTGCTAATAGCATTGTTTGCTAAAGCTAAAAGCCTGCATCTACATGTAGAATTAGCTAATGCGTTCAACCGCCATCACATTTAATACAGCACATTCTGCTAAGCAGATTGTGCCTCTCCAGAGAGAAGGAATCTCAGAAACTACTACTTGCATTATTAAATACAACTTTTCACTCGCTTCATATTTCATTAATATCCAATTGGATCCTGCTCCCCCATGACATAATGTTATCATACTAATTTGAATATCATTACATTTGTCCAGTCTTACAGCTAATGCTCCAAATACATCATTCTTTCATGAAAGCCTCTGTTGGAAAAATCCTTTGCAGAGGCAGCGTACATCTCACAAGGCTAACAGCTGAGCGCCTAACCTCGCCACTGATTATAACAAAGGGGAATTTAGCTTATAGCTTTTAAAACAACTTTCTCTGAGACTATGATGAAGAGCAACAGAGGGAAAATGTGCATCCAGTCTTAGCTAGGCAGGCCGCAGAGCATGGCAGCGCTTCATTCCAGGAGCCTGCAGTGATTTAGGACACCTCCGGTGCTGCGGCTCATGTTGCCCCTGAGCTTTTTTGTGCCGCCTGCCATTGTCACGCCGTTGGCCTGAGTAACCAAGCAGGAACACTGACAAGCTAAGGACACCGATGGGCAAGGGGCAGGGGTGGGGCTGAGAGCGTGGGGGGGTGATCTCTAGCTTGAGCATAAACAGGTCACCATGCAAATACTCCCCGAAGATGCAAATATTATCCCACACCCTCCCACCGCCCCAAAGATGCACATTTCCTCCCACGACATGCACCACTTTTTGGACAGTCAAGCATCGTAGCCAAGACCAAGGGCATTCTTCATGGAAAAGGTGAACTGAGAAACTCAGCAGAAACAACAGTAGTAATACAAGGCTATCGGTAATATAAATGATAATGAACCAAGAATAGAACAAAATGAGAGAGAAAAATGTATTTGATTTGTATTGTTGAGAATTGTGTTTTTGGACGGTTGCAATAAATTAGTTTCTTTAGTTTCAGTTTTGTATAAAAGTAAAAACACACCAACCTTCTCGCAGCTCTGAGGGATGTAGGGGGTTTGATGCAGAACACAATGAAATGAGGAAAGGAGAAGGAAACAAGGGAGACACAGAGAGAGTAAAAAGGCCATGTTCAAGGCGTTGAAACTGCTACTTAAAAAATGTGAAGGACTTCCTGTCACATGGGGACAGGGAGTCCACTGCATTGCCCTCACACCCTAGTTTAGAGGCAGAGGTCCTGTAGCACCAATGAAATATGTTAAGCATTTTGAGGGCTGAAATAATTTTCTATGTTTAGCATATCATATAATCCTGTCCCAGTCATGTGGTTGGCTTATATCGAGGATTGACATGCAATAGTTCATTATTCAGTATTCTAGGTATTGTCATTGATTGTGTTTTAAATTGATGATCCGTGATGACAGTGCAAACCACAAGGCTCGGACAGAATCATAGATCTTAGTTTTTTTAAAGAAGAATACCTACAGCTGCCAGTGAACATATTCATACAAAATTGATGAAAAACTACTCCATTTAATATGAAAAAAAGAATATCCATTACGTTTAACTGATCTATATGAAAAGGTAACAATGGACACGGCATCACATAAAACCTCCATTTTATCAGTAGAGAATTTATTTTAAAAAACACACAATAAACATTTATTCCACTGGCCTTCAACTATGTAATGTGACTTTCACATAGACAGTTTGTGACAATTGGAATAAAGATTTGTAATAGCGCAAGAAGGTGATATGAAAGCCAGAATACATAGTGTTACCTATCAATGAATTATCACTTATAAGAAAATGAGCAGATACATGTATGTGCTGATGCTATCAACACGAGCATAGACATTAAAGATGTTGCAATTTTAAACCCGGCGTTAAAATGAAATATTTAATGATAACTACATACAATTATTATTTAATATAATCTCAGCACTTTTAATACTGTATTGACAAAGAGAGATGAGTTAAAGGTGTCCTTCCAATGTTGCTCAAAAGAGAAGAGAAACAGAAAGATCAGAGAGGATCCGCTACTATGAATAGAGGGGATTGGTGGAGGGATTGTCCACCCATTTCCCCTCAAGGTACATTTAGGAGTAAAAGTCAATTAGTAGGTAAACACACCAAGCAGTCAAGTCATTGGAGTTAGACTTAGGAAACAGAACAGAAAAACACAAAACAGAACACACAGGTTCAAATCAGTGCAGGTAGGTCTAATAGAACAAAACAGCCATACTTACAAGTACCTCACTGGACATGGACCTCTGGACTGGATCAGTAACTCCAGCACCCAGAATTACCCACTTTCAACACCAGTTGTACTATAATATACCATACCATAATATACCACTTAAATGTTTTTCTTCCAAAGATGAATACCGTTGTTGTTTGATCATTGCTTTCCTACCTCTAACATATAGATTGGCGGGGGCAGAATAGCGGGTTCCATCGTTGTTAGTGGCGACGCACTCATACTTCCCCTGGTCGGACTCTTCGCTCTGCTCAATCTGGAGGGCCCCTGCGTGGGAATAGAAGATATGTGCCGGACACCATTGGTTAAGTGTCTGCCATTTTGAATTGAGTTGACAAACATAAAAAAAACGTGCTTGTTGTAAAACTGCTCAGGGGCCAACATGTCATTGGGGCCCCCTCACTCCTAGACTTGCTCTTTTAGTCTGCTCAGGGGCCAACATGTCATTGGGGCCCCCTCACTCCTAGATTTGCACTTTTAGACTGCTCAGGGGCCAACATGTCATTGGGGCCCCATCACTCCTAGACTTGCTCTTTTTTTTTTAATCGATGAGGGTACAGAGTAAAATCGGCTACCATTGTAACTAGCGTAGAGGGATTTTTGGTATCTGTAGGGATCATTTGCACAGAGGATATTTCACTTTAACATTGACCAACACAACCATATTTGTTGAGCAAATAGGCATTGTTCTTGTAACTTGACAGATTTTCCCCGAACATTCCCCTGGTCTGATGTATTAAATGTGTGACATCTTTATTCCGTTTATTCTGTGATTATTAACAAAATACATTTGAATTGTAGTAATCATGGATAGTTGCAGTCAGATTGCTACATTATCAGACCTACAGAAATCTTAGGGGGAAAAAATGACATTTAACAACCATGGAAAAAATATTTAATATTTAACATTTACCTTATTATTGACTTCAGTGGATACAAACAAACCTACATACATGTTGCAGGGTCTAAAAAGGCACTCAACTTTAAGGCCAGTGTTAAAATATGTCATAGAATAGCTCGACTTTGAGGGATAGGGGCAAGCCCTGCAATGTACAACATTTCACTGGACTGTCAATATGGGGATGAGTGAAACTGCTTCAAGGAAGCATGGTTCAAACAAAAGAGGTTTACAGTATACAAAAGTAGCATAACAAGGGAGGACAATTAAAACATTAAAACAATAAATTTGGGTATGAATTTTAGCATATTTAATCACAGATCCAATATCAATCAAATGATTTAGGACTTCATCCAGTCAAAGTTGGTTAGAAAAATGCAGCACTTACAAAAAACGGGGGGGAGAAAAATGCCGCTGAGATATGTTAAAAAAATACTCATCATAATATCGTATTACAAATATATCACCCTCTGTCACAAAATGTTTGACATGCAGATGTTTTCCAAAGAGCAAGAAATGTATGTCGGCACAACTTACAACCTTTTGACAACCCTTAGCTGAAAAATAAAATGCAATTGTATTAGAAGACAAAATTCAAAATGGTGGCCTTGAGCCGACAAGAAGGCAACCAACCACTGACTGCGTTAGCTTGTGAAAGCTACAAAAGACACCCATAAAAATCCACCAATGGGATCCGCAGTGTGGTGTCATATGACCAGGGGGAAAATGGCTTATGCATCAATCACTCTCCAACTCCCAAATGGCAAAAATGGACCTGCCAGGTCCTCGCCTGACTCAACTGTTTGCCTTCCCCAAAACCTTGAAGAATAAAAAAAATGTCAAAAAGTAAAATAGCCTTCAAACCCAAGAAAAGTAAGAAAAATAGGTGAAAGAGAAAAAAGCACCGGGAGAAACTTTATCAAAAAAGTAGTTGTTTGGGCTTTTTATATATTTTTTTACAGAAGGTACAGGAGAGGAAAGCAAATAGAAGAAATAAAAAAAATAGACTTGCAAAGACAGAAAGAGTTCTTTGGGAAAAAAAAGCAGAGGAAAGGCAATGTTGTCTTCAGCATGCCTGCGTGATTCCACAGGATCTGTGCATCATTTAAGTGCTGAACAAGAGCAGCTAAGGGGGAAAAATGTTTGGTTGTTTTAGTTGGACAAAAAGAGGGACACATGAGTCGCTATGGCCAAAAATTAAACAAAAAATGAAATAAAAATTTGAGTTCGAAAAAAATAAGTTGTCATTGGATATGCTTCTTTGAGCCAGAGCAAGCATATCACAACTGAGTTTTTTTGAAAAAGGCTCTTCAAATCAAAATTCAAAGGAGGAAGTAAAGCATAGACAAAAAATGGAGATTGGATGAAGTCAACGGAACAGGACAAATAAAAAGGAAAGTCGATAATGAGAACTAAATGGGATTCGGAGTCGGGAAACAGGACAAAAATGGAGGCGGACGGGCGGATGGATGGGACGACAGCAAGAATGAAGTTGCTTTGTTCATTCTGTGAACGTCAGTTCAGCACTCTTACCTCTTATTGGTGTACCACCTGGGTGGATAATATGAATGCAAATAAGATTAGAAAGAAGAAGCATTAGTACGAGAAGATAGAGTCTGGGGGCTTTGGAAGAAGAATCAAATTAGACTTATCAGAGTACGTAAATAATGAGTACTAGAGGAAAGAGAAAGAAGAAAGAGAGAGAGATATAAAGAGAACTCTACTCTATTGGTTAAAAAAAGACAGGATTCATCATAGGAAGGTATCATAGGTCAGAGAAGGTCAGAGAACTTGTGCAGAGGTGTGCCTCAGGGGAGCAGCCATTTTGGAAGTGGCATGGCTTCTGAAGACCATCTACTTTGGAAGGCTTGGAGGAGTTGGAATATGAGAGGGAAGAGACTCGTTTAAGAGACTTGGAACCCTTTAGCTTGACCTCATAGTAATCGTTAAACATCTGCTTAAATCTCTATAATGCTAGTAGGCTTTACATGGTTGAGTGAGTGGGTGAGTGGGTGAGTGATTGAGTGAGAGGATACGATACAGTGAGGATAGATAGGTAGGTTATATTACAAAGGTGGTGGATATGGCATATATTGGGCTTAAGCTGGGTGAAATGTGTGTGCTCTTGAAAAGGTGCCTGTATGGCTTATAGGAAAACTTTGTGGCGGTGGGGGGGGGGTGTATATGTGTGTCCACTAGGGTTATCTTTGTGTCTACACTAACTGTTAGTAAAATGCATGCCATGCATTTTATTAATAGTTATAACATGAAGAAAAATTAGTGGGGAGTGAAGTGTGCTTCAGAACTAAGCACTTACCAAAGGATTCTGTAGATTTAAATACGGAGAGAAGAAAGACAGCATAAAAATATGATTATATTCCTTAGGTTTAGTTACATGGTTTTTTTTGTCAGAGTTAAATCTTTATCAACTCTACGTCACAGGAGAATGAAAGTCGCACATAAAAAAAGTGTTAATTTACACAGTTTCTGTTGACAACAGGCAAAGGAGGGTTAACAAGACAATTTAACAAAGGACAGCTGTGGAATCTGGGAAGACAGGTGGTCAAACATAGAAGACTAAGTGTACCAGAAGTAGTGAGAAATCTTAAACAGCTTGCTATTAGCAAATATTGCTAGCCAAACTACGAGTTAAGTAACAATAAGCATATATAATTTCTAATGCTATGTCAATATCAAAAGGAAACTTTGAATATTCAGGGGATCAGGATGTGGAAATATTGGGAATAAGCCACAAGCATAGGGAAGCGAAAGTTGGAGTCTACGCGGAAAAGCATTGAGTATATCCAGAGAGACTCAAGGGACTGGGAAAGCTAGACACAAGTCTCACACACTACTGTGGCTGCTTATGGCTGGAAAACATTCCGGAAAGAAAAGTTGCCTTCGTCAAAGTTAGGTTAGCTTTTCTTTTCTGATTTAGTACAACTGTTAGTTTGAAAGGACATTTTGTTGTTAAATCACAACCAAAAGGACAAAGAATTAGAAAGGAAAATGTCTAAATGTCTGCCTGTTCACTCCGTTCGTCAATTTTCTCTTGCTGTCTTAGAAAGCAATTCAATTGCTAAAAACCATGGGTGCTCCTTTGCAAGTTCTGAATGAAGCCCAACGTTGAATATTAATCGTTTAAGTGAAATCAAGTGATTAAAAACTGAGGAAATCAAAAGAAGAGAATGGATCCGTCAAACACTGCACCGGGGCAGTCAAAGGGAATCAACTAAACCAAAAGAAAAGAAACTCGTCAGAAGAACAGTCACAGCAGTGAGCAATGAGAGAGTCAGACTGAAGCGGCAACAAACATGGAGATAACCGACAGAGCCATGACAAAACCGGAGGCAGGGGTGGGAGGAACAGACGAGACACACCAGGACACACACAGTTGAGGAGGAGGAAGCAGCAGTAGAAACAATGCCATTACCTACTAAATCAAAGCCAAAGAAGAAGAAGAAGAGGAGGAGGAGAACGAGAGACCAGAAACGGAGGGGATTGGGGTGCAAATATAAAATAGTACTCCCGGTTTATATCCGGGGGCGGCAGTGACACCCTACCTGATCTGAGCTGCTTGATGCGTCCATTGTTGTTGGTGGTGTTGACGGGCAGGAAATCTTTGAACCAGGAGATGTCTGGGTCAGGGTTGCCGCTGGCGGCACAGAGCATGGTGGCCGTGCGAGTTCGCTCTACCACTTTCAACTGGGGGCCCATGTCAATGGTGGGGAAACCAGCAGGCAGTTGGTCCTCTGTGAAAACCAAGAGGAAACCATAGCTGTGAGCACATTGAGTGCAAGTGAGAGGAGTAGGAGGGGGAGAGAGCCAGAGGAAGAGGGCAGACATAATCACAATCAATAGGAGATTAGAATCAACAAGAATGTGTGTGTGTGTGAGGGGGAGAGAGAGAGCGAGAGAGAGAGAGAGAGAGAGAGAGAGAGAGAGAGAGAGAGAGAGAGATAGCGAGCGAGCAAGGAAAAGTGACATATTGAGATGTGTATGCGTGCACTGCGTTCATACTATTGTCAAGTTCTAAACAGTTATTCAGTGACATAATACTATTTTCTGATTCCATCCGAGTTACACTTTGCATAAACCTTCAAATAATACAAATAACATGAAAACTGAGATTGAACATTTACATAACCACTAGTCACAATTTCAGCAAGGCTCTGCATTCTAAAAATGTGACACAAAACACAACAGATTTTTCAGACAGTTGACACTTGGGGTGTGTTTTGAGTATTTGTACTGCTTCTCAGCGTTTGTACAACTGCATATTGGATGGATCTCTGCCACATAAACCTCTCAACCATACATTGTAGTCTCTTCCTCTGCCTGTGCTACAAAGTGCTGCTATCAGAAAGGGGGACTGCTCCTCTCGCTGTTCTTCGAGATGCAAGACAAGATAACTAATGCAGCGCCCTCTCCTGAGCAAAAAAAAATCAGTTTAACAAAACAAAGACAATCAAAGGCCTACATAAGCTTTTCTGGCCCTTGAGGCTCTTAGCAGGAAGCTGACGCTCTTTCGCAGCGAGAGAAGGCTTTTACAGAGAGCGCTGGGGCACATATCCCATCCAAAATGGCTATTGCTTTACCTTGGTTAAGTTAACACTAAAGCGCTAATATGACACACAGAACCAATGCGGTTGGCATACCAGTGAGGCTGAAGCACACCTTAAAGCTTCACTCTTCCCATCATGATATGGCCAATTAGCTCATGTTTCCTTCCCTCTCGCAAAAGCCACCTATTCTGACTCACTCTCTTCATCAAAGTTTCATGAGACACACATCAGGCTGGAAACAGATTTGAGCAGCCGCTGTCTCTGTGCAGCTGACAACAGTCGTGGCTGCCTTCCAACAATACTTTTGGTTATCTGGTAGGAGAGGATACCGTGGCGGGTTCATCCTTTTTAAGAATTGGACTTCATTACAAATTAGGAACTTAGTTTTGAGCTTCAAAACTATCCCTCTTCAAGTTAATGTCCCAACCTGAACCAAGGTTAACTTCAATGAGTGAATAATGGGGATGAGGGCATAAGCGCAGAAATAGAAAGCCATTCTATTTATATTCATATAGGTTTGACAGTCAACTTCTAAAAAAATGAACTTGGAGAATGTCTTTGGGGTGGCTAAAACAAATTGCCAAGTCTTTGCGATTCAGAGTAATTAAGGGAAGGGGAAATGGTTTTTAATAAGACAATACTATTTTAAGTGTAATTAGCAATACATCATGACAAACACACAGTTTAGAATACATCCTCAATCCAAGGTGTTAAGTGTCCTCTTCTCGATCATTAGCCATTAAAGAAATGAGGTATGCCTGGGGGTTGGTCCATCTAAAAGTTTGCTGGCATCATGTTTCCTCATCCTACATAAAGAGACTCACTCTCACACAACCGTGAATATGTGATCCTAACTCATTTTAGTTCCATTGAGGCGTATTGAGCTACCTGTTGGGGCGACGCTACTGGCTAATGTTTACTCTATTAACATCTTGAGTTACAATCCATCACACCGCAAACAAATGGAAATCTCAACTCTCTCAACTGATCACAAGGCAACTAATGAGAGAGAGAGAGAGCGAGAGCGAGGGGAAAGAGTCACAGAGTGTGTTGAGCAAATACACAACTTACACTTTTATTTAGTAAGGAGTCTTCAGTCTATACAAAAATAAGTCACCACAAAACATGCTCTCTCATTGTATGGTAATTAACCATCAATAAAGGTATGGATTTGCTATCGGATAAGGCTTGAACTTGTGTCAATGTTGGATACTCATGCAGGCCCATCAATTTTAATACTGATAGTCCAAGTCTAAAATAGGGACAACTAAATGATATTGTTGAACTAAACCAGTGTGTCCTCCTCTGACGAAGAGGTGTAGCAAGGATCGGACCAAAATGCAGCGTGGTAATTTTCATACATGTTTAATAACGAATAAACACAAACAATACAAAAACGTAACACGAAAACCAAAACAGCCTATACTGGTACACAGTAACACAGAGAAAGGAACAATCACCCACCCAACACTCAAAGAATATGGCTGCCTAAATATGGTTCCCAATCAGAGACAACGATAAACACCTGCCTCTGATTGAGAACCACTTCAGGCAACCATAGACTTTTCTAGAAAACCCCACTATACCACAATCCCAATACCTACAAAAAAAAAACAATACTAAACACACCACATAAATAAACCCATGTCACACCCTGGCCTGACCAAAATAATAAAGAAAACACAAAATACTTAGACCAGGGCGTGACACAGCGATTCAAATGATTTACTTTGATTTTTAAAAGGAATGACAAAAAAAGTTCAAATAACTTAGATTTCGAGAGCCTAACAAACATGTTTCTCACAAATATGTTGAACTTCTAAACTATTTCGAAGCACACCTCCTCTCATGACTTAGGGGTATGCAGTTCAGTTAAGAAAGCTGGTCAAGAAGAATGCTTTAAAAGCTTTGCAGATTAATACATCAAATGTGACATTAAATCAACTGGTTACAGCCGTTGCCCACACGGCACAAAATAACAGGAAATGTTTTTGGATTCCAAGTAAAAAGAAGACACGGAAAAGAGACAAGGACGGTACATTTCTCTTTCATAGAATGCACCTCTGTGTTAAAGTACCATTAACGAAACAGCCTAATGAAAGAGGTGTTCATTTGAGGGGAGGGAGAGGAGGATGAGGTGGAGGAGAGGAATTAATTGAGAGAGGTATCTCCCTCTCCCGAGCTTTCCACAGGCCGTTCGAAGGTCGATTGGAAAATCAGTCGATTTCTAAAGCTACCTGCTCAAACACAATAACCAGGAGCATGCCTCGGAGGACGCATGTTGAATATCATAATGGGATGTCACAATCTGTGCAGCCTAAAAATCATTGTCGGAGAAAAGTACAATGTATGGTTGAGGGGGCAAATATGTGTTCAGGAGATCATAATTGTGCCGTTCTCTGATCAATCAAAATTGCTCTCGTGCTGGGCAAAGCAATACCCTTGTTAATTTGACTCTGTAGACAAAGCTAGTTGAAAGAGAACGCCGCAGGACAATACCTACATGTTCAAATATATCCACTGTGTGGTCTTTGTCAGAATTCCATTGTTTGATACAAAATCAGCTCGAGTTTGAGAGATCTAAGGTAGTGCAGTCGTGCTCCTCCGGAGCAGCCAAGAAGTCATGACATCAGAGGTATCTTCAGATACTGCCCGACCATAACTCTAAAACTACCCCTGTGATCTAAAAATAACAAAAAGGCCCCTTTTGGCCTTCCTCTGCCACTCCCAGTATACAATGTTACCTCATAGAATGAACCGTGTGGCTCAGTTGTTTGAGCACGGAGCTTGCAAAGCCAGGGTTGTGGGTTTTGATTCCCATGGGGGGCCAGAATGAAAAAGTATGAAAATGTATACACTCACTAACAGGATAAACGTAAATAATTAGCATTGTGCTAATAAATGAGGAAATGAAACACCTTTCCTCCACTTATGGTGTGATTAACAACTCAAATTGGGCCAAGCTGCGGCAGTATTTTCTTCAGGAGGCCAAGAGAGCCAAATAAAACGAGAATAATCGCTAGTTAATTTATGCAACACGATGTTTGTTGTACGCCTTTTTGAAAAATGGTGGAGTTATTGACAAAGTGTTAAAAAGGAATTAATTCATTAATCTAACGGGGCAAAGCGGCTAGAAATTTTACTATGTGCTATGTTTGCAGTTCTGCTAATAGGCAGGGCTTGGGTTTTCGACTTGTGGTTGCATAAATTATCAACACGGGCTAATTCATTACCGCTCAGGGAACTGTTGGCTGTTTCCTGTGATAGAATTGGAAATTGGAAAACGTTGAATTTGTGTGTGTGTGCGTGTGTGGGTGTGTGTGTGTGTGTGTGTGTGTGTGTGTGTGTGTATATGTGTGTCGGTGTTCAGCATGCATGACATCTCCATTCTCTGTGCATTGATGTAAAATGCAGCATAAAGAGACCTCTGTGAGGGTTTCTTTTCACCTCACAGGAGAAAAAAAACCTGAAAGCTCAAGGACAGTTTAAGGTGAGGGCAGTTTCATAACTTTGCTCAAGACTGTACTGTATTCAACAATGGATCTACACACTAAATGAGATGGAGGGGAGTAATGCTGAAGTCACCTTCTAAAGAACTGCTGAGAGCTGGTGCTTGATATAAAAGCACTTGCAATGACAATTTGCACACATTAACCAGTCAGGCCATCAGGTGCCAAGTATAAGAGGATAGAAAAAAAAAGACATTGGCTCAAATAGTACCTCAGTGAGCATGTTTTGGCTTAAGACCATAGGTCATTGGACATAAGCTCAGGCTATTAGCAAATGATGTCTATCGATCAGTCATACGTCTCCGTACTGTCTCCCTAACAACATGTTGCTTACTCCTTGATGATAAGGGAAGCCATACACGTATATTTAAAAGTCTTCAAAGGCTTCAAAACTCTAACCAGCCCTCTAATTTGTCTCGACTGCCACCACCAAACCCTTCTCCCCTAACCCCAGAGAACGCACCCAAAACGCCCCGGTGCGACACTCCCTTTGCACAGTGGTGTAATTACAACTGACAAACATAAGTAATATTCTCTTTGGGAGGACCACTAATTAAATCTGGCTAATTGAGTCTCGGCAGACCAGGCTAACATTTGGGATGTGATTAGTTACTGTTTACCAGACCAACTTAGCCCAGTTTGTGTAACGGTGGATGGAGTGAGAGAGGGAAGAGTGAAGAAGCAGGGGGTACCATGTTTACAGAACGTTGTGAGCCTAATGCGGTTATCTCAGCGAGGTGAACCAAGGGGCTACTTCTGCCATGCTATATTTGCTGCATTTTAACATCAGATTTACACAGCTATTAGAAACCACTTCTTTGACGGACAGCTTCCTGTTGACACTCCACACACTGGACCTGGGTAGAGGATGTCAGGAAGTGTGCACTTGCTGTGTGCCATTATTTGCTAGTTAACCACTCTCACATGATCCTGCCTAGAACATTGAGATGTGAGTGGAATATTTAATAAATCTGGCAGTCAACGCTTCTAATACAGCGAGGTCGCGGTAGTGGTTTCTATAATTCACACTTCATTCAATTTCAAAATGACCTAATAAGTACAGAGGGATTTAAGGGGAGGAAATAAATAAGCCTTTTCTGTTGTGCGGTGGACCCCCCCCCCAAAAAAAAAAGGAATCCATAAAGACATAAACCTTTCCGGTCCCATTCCGTCATTAATTCCATGCCTGCCGCACAAGGATTGGATTCAGTCAACCCCCCTTGGCGGAACCAGACTTTTCACCCCAGGCTTTAGGTTATTCTTCTGGGAAAATCCCTACAGGCTAAAATAAGATATATTTGTTGGACCTTTTTGAGCGGATACAATCTACTTAAAGAGGCTGTCACAGGTCAGTAGCGAAAGAGCGTGCTGAGAATCATTGTTGTTTGGGAATCACTCCTGCCTGTTCAGGTATGACACCCATCCGTCTTATATTTCTCAATCCTTTTAGCTTTATTGTACAGCATGTCCAGTTTAGAATTTGATATTATTATTCTTTTTGGTCTTGAGATTAGGTTTTTCGGGCAGCACAAAAAGGCACAGTACATTTCACATTTCCTTTTGAGTGTGACGGTTGTAACTATTTGCTTCCACCCCTAAATCACACAGCAGCCACGGCCTTTTCTCCTCAGTATAGTGTGCAATGTTCAGTTAAGGCACACTAATTAGAAATGTAGCTGCGATCAAAGCACCAAATAAATAAAGCAACAGCCTGGAAGATGAAGAATTTCCCGGGTTAGGAATGTTAACCAACCATCTCTTTTGCTTCACCAACACTCCTCCAATGACAATCATTTAGTTGGGTCCTGGCTTGCGGAGTCCATGGCATGCATTGCTGATTGGGCATTAAATGGAAATTAGTTCTAATTAAGTCTTGGTTGCTTTATGGACTTGGATAATAGTGACCTACAAGTGCAGGCATGCAACGCACACAGAATAGAGAGAGCGGGAACGAGAAGGAACGAGAGAATGAAAGACAGAGTGCAGTGGCCTCGGGAGAGGATAAAATGGAAATGGTGCCAGAGTCCAGGATAAATCATCTAACAAATCATCTCTCAGGGCATAGATGAGGGAGCGAAATCTGCAGGCCAAGAAAACCTGCCAGAAAAGGCGATCTAAGGATGACTGGCACCGTAACGCACTCAGGACTTGACCATTACCCCAGGACACTGGCAGATGTCCAACTGTGCAGGATGTGTGGGCAAATGGCTTTTGACAAAGAGCACAGACCGTGCAACACTAACGTTATTGAGTTCATCCGTGCCAGCCCTTCTGTTTCAATACTGTATGTGACCCAGAGGGTTACGTGGCAGTGTAACATGCCTAGGATTTGGTATTCTATTATGCTGATAACAAACCGTCTTTTGTGACAGGAGAATACTTTTTCTTTAGTTTTGCCATGGACTATATTTTTTTAAGGGGTTTTTGGTTGAGACACAAACTTTTGAAGAAATATAAGCAATGTTGAGTAGTTGAGTAGGACAGCTTCTTGTACTACGACAGCATTCGCTCAAATTTTTCCCCACAAAGTTCAATACAACCAGTTAGTACACCCGCTAAAGGGCGAACCTGAATCCTCTTCAACAAAATGTTCCTCTCTCTGCAGCCGTACAACTAATGTATTTAATTATGTTGGCATTCGAGAGGGAACTGTTAATTATGCTTTTGTTTTCTCTCAAAATTACTCGACCAAATGTAAGAGCTCTTCAGTAACAAAGGCAGCCAGTAATTTCTCTTTGTGCCAAATCTATGACGCCATTTGCTCTCCTTTTCGCAATCTCTCATTCTTTGTTTTTCCCTACATCTCTTACCCTCCCGGCTGTTGTTTTCCCCTGCTCCACTTACAAGGTGCACTTCTCACCACAGTAAAAAGGTGATATTTTACAGTCTAGCAAATCAACGATGACAGGCCTCTCAATCTACCCACATTTGCTTTATCAGCTATGTACAGCTGGATTGAAATATTCCAAAATGTGACAGTTCCACCTCAAAAAGAGTATTTTTTATAGACAGAATATTGTCTGGCTGTGTTTCTCCACATATCCATCCATCATTTCCTCCATAAACCCTCTACAGAGGTGAAACTTGTCCCTTATATGTATTTTTTTACAAGAACATTGCACTGCGATATCATTCTCTCAATCTTGTGCCCTCGGACCAGTGGGCACAATGTTTTACTGTCATTTAATTAGCTTATTCCTTTTGCTTTTTTTTTTCGCTTGTGCCTGTCACCCACATACTCCTCTTCCATTTGAAACAGAAACAAGGTTTCAGGTTAAGGCACGTCTCTGAAATCAGATTTCCCTTATAAAAACTTACCCTTCCAGGGTTATTTTGGCCACAAGACATATGCTTTAATAGAATTCATATCCTACAATGACATAAATAGATTTTTTAAATGACATTTGTATTTGTATGTCAAGCAGAACAGGTGGGGAAAGCACATCGTGAATACAGGGCCTAGGAAATGAAAGAGATTGACACAATATAAAACAGTCCTAAATGCTGACGTTTTGGTTTCACTGCCTTCTCTCTCTCTGGCACTGTATTGAACAGGAAAGCTGTCACCTAAATGATGCTTTTAACACATCACAACCGATAAACGGTGTGCTGACGGTGTGCTCTCCATGAGGACTATGATAGCTGTTCTGTCTGTCTGTCTGTCTGTCTGTCTGTCTGTCTGTCTGTCTGTCTGTCTGTCTGTCTGTCTGTCTGTCTGTCTGTCTGTCTGTCTGTCTGTCTGTCTGTCTGTCTGTCTGTCTGTCTGTCTGTCTGTCTGTCTGTCTGTCTGTCTGTCTGTCTGTCTGTCTGTCTGTCTGTCTGTCTGTCTGTCTGTCTGTCTGTCTGTCTGTCTGTCTGTCTGTCTGTCTGTCTGTCTGTCTGTCTGTCTGTCTGTGTGTGTGTGTGTGTGTGTGTGTGTGTGTGTGTGTGTGTGTGTGTGTGTGTGTGTGTGTGTGTGTGTGTGTGTTTAGAGATTAGGCTTGAGCTCTTGACCGTAAAATGGTTATTGACCACCAGGAGTTTGCGATACTGATTTGTCGACTTGTCTTTACATTTACATTTACATTTAAGTCATTTAGCAGACGCTCTTATCCAGAGCGACTTACAAATTGGTGCATACACCTTATGACAACCAGTGGAACAGCCACTTGCATCTAAATCTTGTTGGGGGAGAAGGATTACCTACCCTTACTTACCCTATCCTAGGTATTCCTTGAAGAGGTGGGGTTTCAGGTGTCTCCGGAAGGTGGTGATTGACTCCGCTGTCCTGGCGTCGTGAGGGAGTTTGTTCCACCATTGGGGGCCAGAGCAGCGAACAGTTTTGACTGGGCTGAGCGGGAACTGTACTTCCTCAGTGGTAGGGACTGGATGAACGCAGTGCCCTTGTTTGGGTGTAGGGCCTGACAGAGCCTGGAGGTACTGAGGTGCCGTTCCCCTCACAGCTCCGTAGGCGAGCACCATGGTCTTTACTGATAGCACTTCGGTGCGAGCTACTCAAACACAACATATCCCTTCAAGACACACTGCTGTACATACAGGGCTTGTTTAAGACTTATCATACTGGAACTTGACCCCCCCCTCCTTATGAGATTCCGTTGGATTGCTTGTCAGATTATAAACGTCTCAGTGTCGAATACTTAAGATGCAAGTGAAAGTGATGACCTTTGACCATCAATGGACAAAATTATCTCACGGAGGGGAAGGTGTAGCAAACCACGCAGAGCAATACAAGTCAAGACTGCCACCGAAAGCAAGGTTGTCAAGGTTTGGAGGGAGTGCTAAATATAATCCAAGAATATTAACAATGTATGACAGCAAACATCAAAAACAGTCAAATAGAAGACCACAAAATATAGTACATGACATTCACTCCAAGATACCGTTAGATTGATCACGGGACTGATTGAGCATAATCTGGGTGTATCGCATCATATGAATCTTATTAGGTCATCTCGATCTAACTAAAAGCCTCTTCCATTTTATACAATATCGGATTGTCGGTTTAGATCTTCACTCGCACATAATCACCTAGTTCTGACTAGCTACATCCTCAAATAGGCCTCCTTCCATCAAAAAGCATTAGATAACAGTCAAAGTACAAATACAAGTATTGCAGACAAAATCCTCATAACCAGCACTTAATGGAGAGACAGCATGCAGGGGGGGATTTCCCAAATATATCATTCAGGTTTGTACTTGGCAGACAAGCACAAAGCTCAGAGTCCACCGCAGACCCGACTGCTAGAAACTAACACAACCAAAAACTAACAAAGCCAAGGACTTTACTTTGTTGTAAGTTGCCTCTCAAGATAGCCATTGGTGAAAAAACCTGTTACATAAAAAGGCATTTGGTCTGATCTGATCTGTGTAAATACTACGCTAGTGGCTCTAAAGCAACAAAAACAAACAGAGAATAATCAAATCTACCCGCAGGACTTGTCAGTCCTCCCTAATACCTTGTGAATTTAGAAAGCAAATGAATAGTTCAAATTTGTAGCGAAAAACCCCTTGACCCAGTTACCGCTGTGTAAACAGACCGGTACTCAAAATCCAGCTTTCTGTCAATAATCTACCGAGTGTGTTTGGTCATGCTTTTGTTCGAGGTGGAAATATGTTCAGCCATTTCCTTGCCATGTGTGATACAGACGAATGTGTTCAGTTGACACTGGGTAAATAGTATTAGGTATTTGGTACCGTGAGCCAGGTACAGCTGGTGTTGATAGTCGTGTAATCTCGAGCTACCTCTCTCTCCTAAAAAAGTACTTTAAACCGTGGCTTACTAAGACATTTAGTAGAAAGAAAACTCATCTTGAGCTCGGAATCGACTTAAGATTCAGTATTTTGGGAACGGAGGAGACTGATTAGTTGCCGTACTTCCGAGGACACCAACACTCGCATCTTTTCTTGCATGATAGTGACGGAATTTTTGTTTCAACATTTTAACGTTTAAATGTTCATACCCTTAAGTTTTTACCATGCCTCCCAAACAGAGTGGCTTCAACTGTATCCAGCAAAACAAAGGGATGCAACTAATTTACAGAGCACATTAAGTTAATTTGCGGAAAATGCAGGGACCAAGTGTGAAAATTAGTCACTTTCAACAGCTGCTGAAATGTGTTTTTCACCTCCATCGCCTGAGGGGTCAAATAGAATTCGAGTTGCGAAATTGTGTCCGGTCTGTTCATTAACGATCGTAATGTATCAGCTTTGACAAGAAGCAAGGTATCCCATTACAAATATGCATGGGAATTTCTCTAGGAGTAAGAGGAAGGAAGGAAAGCACAAGAGGAAGAGATGGAGAGAGGGAGGGAGGGAGGGAGGAAGACGAGGTTAGAGTTTGGGGGAGGAGAAAGCTCTCCAACCTCAGGTATCCATTCGGTCTCAGTGAAAAATAGCATCCTCTCCCCACTCGCTCTCTCTACTGATTGTTTCATGTGTAAATCCCCTTTTAGATCCTATAACTAATTCAATGTTTCTGATTTGCTATTAAAACACCCTCAGCTAATGCGTAAGATTATGGGGACTCCATTGCTGAGTCAATCAATTAATCATCGGCTGCCCTATTTTCTATTTTTCAAAACCTCCTTCACAGACGAACACGCCCACTCATTCTTCATTCAGGAAGACACTGAAAATGTACAGGAGTCAATGTATAGAGAGGAGCCTTAAAACCGATTAGCTAACAGTAAACTGGAGCCTCTTTTAAAAAACGCTTTTCCCCCATAAATGTATGTAAAATGCTCAGTCTTGTCAATACCAAGATAAATGAATGCTCTTTTTACGTGGCAGGTTCATTACGAGGACAAATGGCCTCTCACAGAAATTGCACTGTACCAAGCTGAACACTGTTCCTGACAAACCAAACATCCAAACATTCCATTGCAGCCTGACAGAAAGGGTGGGAAGGGTGGTATTTCTTAGGACAGGCCCTCTAAACTGACCCCACCTACTGTTCCTCCATGCCTGCAGTCCATGTAGCCCCAGTCGCCAATCTGTTACAGCCATCGATGTCTAGAAGACTAGCAAATCACATCAACTGACCTGAGTGCAACAGAAATGTATATGATACCACTGTGAGGCTCACATTGGTGCCTGTGCATATACTCTCTGAGCTGCAACATTTATAAACATGACGGATTAGCCATGATATCCCTCCATTTCCACATAAGCAAAGGAAGCAGAGCGAGGGAGGAGGAAAGAGAGGGGTAGGTAGAGAGGTAGGGAGTGAGAGTGTGTTGGATGCCCCAGGGGTCGGGCTGAAATGGACGGATAAAGAGAATGATGAAAAGGAGAGATGGAGCAGGATGGGAACTGGAGCCTTCTCTCCACAGGCACTGGGGCCTTCTCTCCACAGGCCTGGCCAGGCAGGCAGTCAGCAACAAAGCTCTGTCTACACTCAAATGCTCGCCTAGCTTTGTAGACAGCAAGTCAGTTCAGGCAGATGTACTACCTTTGAGTGGTGGAGATCACTTAAAGGGAGCATGGACAGAGGGAGGGGAGGTAGGGAGAAAAGGAGGGAGGGAGCTAAAAAGAGAGGAGTAGATAGAGAAAGAGGTAGTCGCTTCTTCCATCTACCACTTTTTCTTTAAACACCTCTCTCTTTTCATCATTTTTATCCTTTGACACCTTCCTCCTATCTTTACATGAGTTTGTCTTTTTTATTTCCGATAGAGATCTGTACCTGTAGCTGTACCTCTCTCTCTCTCTCTCTCTCTCTCTCTCTCTCTCTCTCTCTCTCTCTCTCTCTCTCTCTCTCTCTCTCTCTCTCTCTCTCTCTCTCTCTCTCTCTCTCTCTCTCTCTCAATCCGTTTACCTTAAAAACGGAACCTAATTTGTTTAGGGGGGTGTCTTCTACGTCAACTTATCAGCCATCAGCAATTTCTTCTGTTATGATTACTAATATCAAGAAGAGGGGCATAGGAAGAAAAAAAAAGCTACTTCAGAAAAGCTTCGAGCTATTTACCAAGCACAAAGCAGAGATGAAGTCTCCTTCTTTTTTCTTCATCAGCCGGGAGGCGTACGCTCGGGAGCTCTGGTTTTAACAGTCCCTCAACTTACATTCTCTCCTTTGAGCACATTAAGCATTCATAAATAAATAAGCCGTGGCTAGGAATACATAAACAGTGCAGTAGTGCTGGTTATTTCATAAAGATGCTCTGTGATGATGCCCTTAACACTTAATGCCATGAGGACTTTTAGTCATTTCAATCTCTTCATGTTTTAATGTGGCTATTATTGTGCGTCTAACCTGTTACAAATCATTTGGGGTATGTATTATACACAGTTGAAGTCGGAAGTTTACATACACTTAGGTTGGAGTCATTAAACCAAGTTTTTCAACCACTACACAAATATTTGTTAACCAACTCTACTTTGTGCATGACACAAGACATTTTTCCAACAATTGTTTACAGACAGATTATTTCACTTACAATTCACTGTATCACAATTTGACTGTGCCTTTAAACAGCTTGAAAAAAATTCCAGAAAATGATGTCATGGCTTTAGAAGCTTCTGATAGGCTAATTGACATCATTTGTGTCAATTGGAGGTGTACTTGTGGATGTATTTTAAGGCCTACCTTCAAACTCAGTGCCTCTTTTCTTGACATCATGAGAAAATCAAAAGAAATCAGCCAAGACCTCAGAAAAACAATTGTAGACTTCCACAAGTCTGGTTCATCCTTGGGAGCAATTTCCAAATGCCTGAAGGTACCACGTTCATCTGTACAAACAATAGTACGCAAGTATAAACACCATGGGACCACGCAGCCGTCATACAGCTCAGGAAGAGGACGCATTTTGTCTCCGAGAGATGAACATACTTCGGTACAAAAAGTACAAATCAAACCCAGAACAACAGCAAAGGACCTTGAGAAGATGCTGGAGGAAACAGGTACAAAAGTATCTATATCCACAGTAAAATGAGTCCTATATCAACATAACCTGAAAGGCAGCAAGGAAGAAGCCACTGCTCCAAAACCGCCATAAAAAAAGTCAGACTACGGTTTGCAACTGCACATGGGGACAAAGATCATATTTTTTGGAGAAATGTCCTCTCGTCTGATGAAACAAAAATAGAACTGTTTGGCCATAATTACCATCGTTATGTTTGGAGGGAAAAGGGGGAGGCTTGCAAGCTAAAGAACCCCATCCCAACCGTGAAGCATGGGGGTTTCAGCATCATGTTGTAGGGGTGCTTTGCTGCAGGAGGGACTGGTGCACTTCACAAAATAGACATCATCATGAGGTAGGAACATTATGTGGATATATTGAAGCAACATCTCAAGACATCAGTCATGAAGTTAAAGCTTGGTCGCAAAAGGATCTTCCAAATGGACAATGACCCCAAGGATATTTCCAAAGTTGTGGCAAAATGGCTTAAGGACAATAAAGTCAAGGTATTGGAGTAGCCATCACAAAGCCTTGACCCCAATCCCATAAAAATGTTGTGGGCAGAACTGAAAAAGCATGTGCGAGCATGGAGGCCTACAAACCTGACTCAGTTACACCAGCTCTGTCAGGAGGAATGGGACAAAATTCACCCAACTTATTGTGGGAAGCTTGTGGAAGGCTACCTGAGACATTTGACCAAAGTTAAACAATTTAAAGGCAATGCTACCAAATACTAATTGAGTGTATGTAAACTTCTGACCCACTGGGAATGTGATGAAAGAAATAAAAGCTGAAATAAATCATTCTCTCTTCTATTATTCTGACATTTCACATTCTTAAAATAAAGTGGTGATCCTAACTGACCTAAGACAGGGAATTTTTACTCGGATTAAATGTCAGGAATGATGAAAAACTGAGTTTAAATGTATTTGGCTAAGGTGTAAGTAAACTTCCGAATTCAACTGTTTGTTTTGCTTGGAAGAGCTGTTTTTGAATTGTATTTCTGTGCTTCCCATCATGTACAGGTCAATGCCAAAATAAAGGAAACACTTTATTTAATGCTTTAATGAGGGACACAGTATATGGAAAGCATGTGTGGTTCCTGAGTTAATTAAGCAAATAACATCCCATCATGCTTAGGGTCATGTATAAAAATGCCCAGTTGCCCATTGTTTTGGCTACACACGCACGCGCGCGCACACACACACACAAAGAAACAGACAGTCTTTCTCATTGTCCCTTTCCCCCTCTCTCACTTCCCAATAGGGTGAGAATGGAAGCATCCAAGACATATGAGATAAGGAATACAGTCCTGAGATAAGAAATACAATCGCATCCACTAATCATTAACTAACAAATAACATCCACATATTAGCCTGTTTAGCTCCACAACATATCTATAGGAGGCCAGCGGAGTGTCGGAGACCAGGTGAGCCTCCCAGCCAGGCAGGAAAACAAGCAAGAAGATAGGCCTGTGACATATCCTATTGGTTCATTAACCTTCATGTACCTTGCATTAAGAAACAGCAAGGTCAGTTTGGTCAAACGGGCATTCCTAATGACCTGGCGGCAGGTAGCCTAGAAGTTAACAACATTGGACCAGTAACTGAAAGGTCGGTGATTTGAATCCCCGAGCCGAATAGGTGTAAAATCTGTCGATGTGCCCATGAGCAAGGCACTTAACCCTAACTGCTCTCGATAAGAGCTTCTGCTAAATTACTCAAATGTGACTCCTTTCATGAAACTAGGTGTATGCTGCACGTCACTACTTTACAGGAGCAGCATTTGAATATAAACATATGATTTTTTTCTAAATGCATTTTTTTGGCCTAAATGCCTTGTGGAACATAATAACAAATTTGTATTCCATCCATAATTATGAATAAAATTGTTAAATTACGAGCCTAGTTGGTTTAGCCATGGGAAAAGTGAGGAACCTTCCCACTAGCCATGATTGGCTGAGATAATGAATGGGATGGACATTCTGGGAGATGAGTTTGGATTGGTCTGCCATGTAGCGCGCTTCTGTCAATAACGTGAGCTGTTCAGTATGTGTTTGACAGTCCTTTCTACTGCACCGTTTTTGAAAGATATAATGCTAGCAATCGAGAACTACAAAAAAGTTTAGCTACTTTTCTCAACAACATTGATGCCCTGAATTTATCTGTCGGCAGATCAGTAGGAAAAAGTAATGGGCTACTTTCTACACACACCACGGTCAGTGTGAACCGGAGTGAATTTACACACAGCTGGCCAAACAAGATGTAGCTACAAACCAAACGGAGTTAAGAGTTCCAGTCTGCCGTGAAACGTTCATCCATGTATACGGCTAAGAGTCTAGTTACATTTTCAGATATACGTTTCTAATTTTGTCAAAAAGTATTTTTTATTGCAAGTCAAAGCATACTGTTAGTTAGCTAGCAAAAGTTAGCTTGCTGGCTCGCCAGCTAATGTTATGTGTATGATCTGTGTAGTAATATTATTTGAATCAGAAAACCATTTGCAAAGCTAATGTTAGCTAGTAACATTAAACCTAGTTTTTTTACATTTAGCTACGTGCAGATTCATATGACAGTTTCTGACAATGTTTGTATTGGTAGTAGTATGAGTTGGGGTTATGCCAGTTCATTGTTTAGCTAGCTAGTTACCACGTTGGATGGATTATTACATGACCCAACAAATTAGCAGGTGTGTCTGGGGGTGATTACGGCCATCGATTGTATTTCATGAACATGTGTACATGTCTAGACAATAGGGACCCATCCACTTAGCTAGGTGTTGATGAGGAGTGGTTTTAGCATTTCCTTCACATTACCCATGAATTTAGACAAGTGTGTCTGGGTAAGCATCATCTAATAATGATACAAATATTTATAAAATATTTTTATGTGGACACTTTCTGTTTTTGATATTGCTACTATGCAAGTACTATCACTGTACCGGTTACACCTTCTTTTTCCTGTGCATGTGAAAAATAAAGTTCGATTTGATTTGATATAGCATGTGTTTATCACATGGCTTCACATGTGAATTCTTAAAGAGATGGGTGGCACTAAGGCTTAAAAGGGTGTGAATGATGGTGAATGGGCGTAGACAAAGAAGAGCTCTCCAGTAGGTGTACCAAAAAAAGGGCCATTTTCTCAAAAGTGGGGTTACAAGTTCATTCATCACACTCAACTGCATTGTATGATGGACAATTCCCTAGCTCTGAGTCTCTAATTTTATTCAATGTAAAAAACACAATTTCAATTTTTGCTACATAAGACCGAGTGATTTTGTGTATGTAATGTGCAAGGAAGACATATTTTGGACACCAAAATAGTATAGAATTATATTCAGATTACTCCTTGAATGACGACATGCACCCTTTTTTAACTTGCAAACCATGCTCTCCAATATAAGAACACTTACCAATTTTCTCCCTGAACCATTTTAGCGTAACAGCACTGAGCTATTTTACAGGCCATGGCTCAGTTCTCATCCATTTGGGCACGGTATCGTCTTGATGCAATTTCCAGAGAACATCTACAGTAAATGTCTGAGAGAACAGACTTTATACAAGTTCATGTCCACCTGAGAAGGGCAGCGCTACATAAATGGCAAGAGGAGAAAAAAAAGTTCTACATTATTGAAAAGATTGGGGCTAAGAGTATGCTACAGAAAAGGGAGATTACTCATACTTGGGCTAACACTAGGCAGAACGGACATCATGGCTCCCAAAAGGCCTTAATGGAGTCAGGTTACATCATTCTTTTCTAATAAACAGACAGAAGTTTTCCCAAAGTTACTGCCGCATAAGTTGGGGTTTCTCCATGGGACGTTGGTGGTTTTGTGGCATGCATTACATAAATGGTTATTTCTAGGCTCAAGGTCTAGCCATAGGACACTTGAACCTCGCAAAGTGAGTTTGAAACTCGTGGGAAACGTTTGGTTCGAAAGACTTGTTCGCAATGTGTTCCATACATCCACCAAAATGCTATGAATTAGCAAAGAATGTTATGTGACACTGCAAATAACGCCAATGCTTTTGTCTAACATAAGTGTGATTGCTTTACTTATATTGTTTGTAAATATAATTTATTTTTGCATTGTATTTGTAAATGTTGTAAATTTGTATGATTTGTGTACATGCAGGGCTCCCTTGAAAAAGACGCATTGGTTCAAAGGGAGTTACCCAGCTAAAATAAAGGTTAAAGGCCCAGTGCAGTCAAAAACATGATATTGCTGTGTTTTGTATACAGTGACGTCCAGACTATGAAGTTAAAGTGCAGACTGCCAAGGTTTAATTTGAGGGTATTTTCATCCATGTCGGGTGAACCGTTTAGAAATTACAGCACTCTTTGTACATAGTCCCCCCATTTTAGGGGACCAAAAGTATTGGGACAAATTCACTTATACAGCGCATTCTGGAGCAAGTTTTCATCAAGGATTCTGTACATTGCTCCATTCATCCTTGCCTCGATCCTGACTAGTCTCCCAGTCCTTGAGCTGAAAAACATCCACACAGCATGATGCTGCCACCACCATGCTTTACAGTTGGGATGGTGCCAGGTTTCCTCCCAACGTGACACTTGGCATTCAGGCCACAGAGTTCAGTCTTGGTTTCATAAGACCAGATAATCTTGTTCATCATGGTCTGAGAGTCTTTTGGTGCCTTTTTGGCAAACTACAAGCAGGCTGTCATGTGCCTTTTACTGAGCTGTGGCTTCTGCCTGGCCATGCTACCATAAAGGCCTAATTGGTGGAGTGCTGCAGAGATGGTTGTCCATTTGGAAGGTTCTTCCATCACCACAGAGGAACTCTGGAGCTCTGTCAGTGTGACCTCTTGGTCACCCCCCTGACTAAGGCCTGGTACCGTTCACCAGATCTGTGCCCCAACACAATCCTGTCTCGGATCTCTACGGACAATTCCTTTGACCTCAGAACTTGGTTTTTGATCTGACATGCACTGTGGGACCTTATATAGACAGGTGTGTGCCTTTCCAAATCATGTCCCATCAACTGAATTTACCACAATCAAGTTGTAGAAACATTGCAAGGATGATCAATAGAAACAGGATGCACCTGAGCTCAATTTCGAGTCTCATAGCAAAGGGTCTGAATACTTATGTAAAAAAATATATAGTTTAATACATTTGCAACCTTTTTCGCTTCGTCATTATGGGATATTGTGTGTAGATTGATGAGGATTATTATTTATTTAACCCATTTTAGAATAAGGCTGTAACGTAACAAAATGTTCCTAGAAAGCAATGACTACATTAAGCTTGTGACTGTACACATTCTTTGAATGTATTTGCTGTTTATTTTGGTTGTATTTCAGATTATTTTGTGCCCAATAGAAATTAATGGTAAATAATGTATTGTGTCATTTTGGAGTCGCTTTTATTGTAAAAAAAAAAAAAGAATAGAATACGTTTCTAAATATTACATTAATGTGGATGCTACCATGATTATGGATAATCCTGAATGAATCGTGAATAATGATGAGTGAGAAAGTTAGATGCATAAATATCTCAACCCCCCTAAAAATGCTTACCTATCCTGTTATTGTAAAAAGTGCTGTAATTTCTAGATGGTTAACCGGATATGGATGAAAATACCCTGAAATTAAAGCTTACAGTTTGTATTTTAACATCAGTCATTGTATCATTTAAAATCCAAAGTGCTGGAGTACTGAGCCAAAACAACAAAACATATTGCACTGTCCCAATATTTTTGGAGCTCACTGTATATTTACACACTATGAGGTTGGAATAATATCGTGAAATGTTTAAAATTATAATAATGCCCTTTTAGTGTAAGAGCTGTTGAAAAGACCGGAAGAAATTTCAGCCTGTTTTGGTGGGATGGCGTTTTGGCCTGCCTGGTGACATCACCAGACAGTCCAAGCTAAATTCTTGCCTGAGAAATTTCTCTTTGCTAAGAAGCTGTAAGGGGTGTGTAATCGGTGGCAGGGAAGTCAGACGCAGGAGAGCAGAACTTGGTAAAAGCCGGAGCAGTTTAATAGCAAAACCCACGGCATAAAAAGAACAAGAATAAGTGGCTACAAAAACCCGTCGCGCACCCAACAGCACGTACACAAGCACTTACAATAAACAATCCCACACAAAGACAAGGGGAGAAAAGAGGGTTAAATACACAAGAACTGATGGAATTGAAACCAGGTGTGAGGAAAAACAAGACAAAACACATGGAAAATGAAAAGTGGATCGATGATGGCTAGAAGACCGGTGACGCCCGAACAAGGAGAGAACCCGACTTCGGCGGAAGTTGTGACAGAAGATATGTTTGCTTCTTTTGGTATGGTACTTAATTGTAACTCAGAAATCATTCGAAATTGAGATAAAAACATCTGCATTGTGCCTTTTAAATAAATCAATACAATCGAAATAACCCAAGATCGTATGATGACAACTATGGAAAAACATTCAACAAAAGTTAGGCTATTTGTTCCCTTCCTTGTTTTTTTAGCAGTCTAAAGTTGTTTGGCTTTAATTAGCAGTACCCTTGCAGGCAGGTTTTTAGAGGTTTCTCAAGAGCATCATTAGATGCATTAGAAGTGACCCTAAATTGCCCGATTAATGTACTAGAAAATGACTTGAGTATGGCTGAGATCAAAGCGAAGCGCCTACATTAGCACCCCTTGACTCCTTGGCTCAGGCTAATACACTCCCACTTTATGACCTTCAAGTCCCCACAGCCCATGGAATGCTTCCCGGTAACGATGACACATTCCACCAAACAGCCCCTTGTCAATTGTGATGATTGTGACTAGTGTGTGCAAATCGCTACTTACACGCATACCTTCCAGGTCTGTAACATGATATAGAGCAACAGAACTAATGGAGATAATTGAAATTATTGAGCTATTATTAATTTCCTGTCACATCCTTTGATTTGTATGGTAGTGCCATTAGTGGGATGAAACCTACAGTATGCGATAGGTATCTCTCACCAAAATTGGGTATTGGAATGTTTAGGCCTTGACATTTGCTTGTCTGGCCTGTCCATGTAGCAGATTAGTTAGTGGGCATTGTTTTTTTTGTATTCTCCAACCTTTTGGGGCTATTAACAAGTAAAATAATTGTTGCTAGGAGATGTGACAAGAAATTAGCATTTTCAAATCATTAAGCAACTAATTGCGCCTCCCATTTTAAAACCTGAGGTCATTACAGAGGACACTGATATAGTGGAGCACCAAGCAGAAAATACTAGCCCCATCTGTCTGAATCGATAATGATTAATTTATAGGGGGTCATGTTTGCTTTTATTTTGAAAATACTCCAACATCCTGACCACCACATTATCTATCATTTTAACAGTGCAATCCCAGTCCCTTTGTGGCTTCAGCAGATGTTTTCTCATTCGTTATTGGACCATAAAGAAGCACATCCATCTTGATAGCAGCCAGCCGCAGGTCATTTCTAGCTAAACACCACGACAGCACACTTTTTTTTGTCTTAAATCACACTCAGTACTGTACAAATACCAATTCGCCACCCTAGACTAATTAAGCAGGGAAATTTAAGAGAGAATTATCTTCCGCCGAGAGATCAATTTCTTTGAGGACTGTCGACTCAATCTTTATAATTACAATCATAAATAACTTGTCATTATCTGTTCCATTTTTGGTGATGAACGAGACTGAGGAGATTTAGATTTGAGGGGAGAGCCAATACAAGACTCGTCTTTTTGGCCAACAGATTTATATTATAATGTGCAGCTTCACCACAGTTTTACAATCATTCCGAGGCTTGGGGTTGATTGAAAAATGTGCATAATGCAAGAGCTATCTATCTGGACATATTTATAGAAGACGGACAATATTGATAAAATACCTTAATCTGCAGAGTTGAAATTTTTACATTTACATTTTGGTAATTTAGCAGATGATCGAGAGCAATTTACAGTAGTGAATACATTTTAATTTATTTATTTTTTACTTGTCCCCCTGGGAAATGAAAACACAACCCTGGCATTCCAAACACCAACTGAGCCACACGGGATCACATGGGACCACCACAGTTTAGAAGAAAATCCTCAATCTAAAATGGAGAAATGTAAATAATCTGTGTCTGTTCAATTAGACCTGATGACTACTTTTTGCTCTCATGCAAATAACCAACTGCCATGCTCCACTTGTTGCTCAACTGCTCAGGAACCAGAAAGAAATTCGAAATTATACTGCTTTATGACCGTACCAAACATTATGCTACACTTAAAACGCTATCTAGCAGTTTATAATTATTCCTTATTTCTCCCCTCAAAAGGAGTTCACCTGGGTTGAAGTCAGCAGGATTTTGAAAGTCCCTATTTATTGATACTTCCGCAGCCCAATTGTGTGTTCTGAGTGTTCTGTTTTGTAGCATGGGGTATGTACAGAACTTTCCGGTGAACCAAACAGCATTGTGTTCTCTCTCCTGGCCCACTATGCTACCTTGTTCACCTTCTGCATTGCCTTTCGCAAACATAGCGATCTCAGGCTCTGCAATTGTACAATAGCCACCTGCTTCGCCCCCACTGCGTGCCTTGCTCTGGCAGTCCAAGACAGCTGAGGCAGCAATTTGCTTCACGAGCAATTTGAACGCTCAGTTAATGTTTTGTTTTTCGGTCAGGCTGTGCTTGTTTTAAGTACAACCTGGGACGTAGGCTACAGAGTAGAAAGTACAGAGTTGAGAAACAAAGTCATGTGAAGAATTAGTATTAAGACCATACAACACGACACAGAAAAATAGTCCTTTAGGATTTGAAATAGAAATCCTTGCAAAATAGTATGGTGAAGAGGACAAACGTGATGTATCTGTGTGGGTAGGCGAGTGCTTAAGACTATTATTGGTCGAGACGTATTCTGTTCCTTGTTGGATTCAAAGAGCAAACATAGCCTGGGCACTGCAACTCGAGGGAATGATGAAAGAAAGAATACGATATAATTTGTCTGGGTTCTACTCTGAACTTCAGACTGGGAACATTGGTTTAAGTTTATCACTGTGGTGAATTTATGCCAGTACGGCCTACAAACACATAGCAATACACAAATTACTTTTATATAGACATTCTTATTGGTTTTACGTGGGTGGAACTTCATAATATTCACGTTTTCCTCTCTTTACAGATGCAGCAATTCATTCCCTAATACACATGTTCTCATTCAATATTACACTATTCAAACTGTACTCTAGTCGAGTGTTTGAAAACCGCAAGATGTAGAAAGTTAAGCATGTAAACTAAGTTGTTGTCTATAGGTGTAACGATTCCCGTTGGTGGAAGGAGAGGAGGACCAACATGCAGCGTGGTAAGTGTTCGTCATATTTTAATTGAAAAAACTGGGGAAAACAGGCTACCTAAGTTTGATTCTCAATTAGAGACAATGAACGACACCTGCCTCTGATTGAGAACCATACTAGGCCAAACACATAGAAATATAACATAGAAAAAAGAACAGACTACCCACCCCAACTCACGCTCTGACCAACCTAACACAAAGACATAAAAAAGGAACTAAGGACAGAACGTGACAATAGGCTCCTTCTGAAAATATTATCCTTCCCCTTCAACGTGGCCACTTTTCCAGAGTGAGAGCACCCTGCGACAGAAATGGAAATAATGCAATTTGTTTTGGCCTTTTATCCGTCAGAGTAGAGCGACTTCCTATTTTACACTCTGTCAGGTTGAGCACATCTGCACGCTTGTGAGAGTGGCGAAAGAAATTACGATTCACAGTATAATGGGAATAAATGGATAGATTACCTTTCTTAATCATGAATGAATCTGCCGTGAAGAAAATTGACATAGCCATAGCACATGATAATAGCATACGATTGTGCTGCTGAAGTAACATGAGGTCTGTGTGCTTGTGTTTGGTGCCTACTTTTGGAAGGCAATTATTTAAATTGACATGCCTACTATTGAAAATCTTTGGCTAAATGCTCTGGTTGACATGTAATATACTGTAGATATAGATTAGTAGTTAGAATGACAAAACGGATAGTTCTCTCTCTATCTAAAGTATATGGACACTTGGCTGACATATTGGCTGATGCAATAATTTTCTCATTTGGGAATCAATGTCTTATTGATGTCTTGTCTCTGTGTATCCTGGGGGAATATGAAAAATATCCTACAATACAAGAACACCTTTTGTAAAATCAGACAAAAAACATCAAATGTTAAAATGTAACACAATACACGGATATCATCAACACTTACGACTCCATTTGTTGTGCTTCTCTGACTTCTCGTATCACCCTTCCTCTTCAGCCATTTTGCAATTTCAACCTCAAATTATATAACCTTCATTCAAACACCCGTATCACATATGACATGACTTAAGTCATCTCCGTGTTGATCATAATGGAGGGGGGGGGGAGAGAAAGAAACAGGAAAAAATGCAATATGCAAATGAGGTCCCTCATTCATTGGAAAAGTAGATTCTGGGTACAAACATCATTACACTCGCAGGTTTTGCCTTTCACGCAAATTACTTTCTCTAAGACAGAGAAGTTCATTACTAATGGCGTTTTCTATCAAGTCCGCAGCCCACCCAAATGCTAATATCTCTGCCACTGGATTCTTCACCTCGCAGGCCTGACTCTTCATTGCTGTGGCAATTACAACAATGTTACTTTTCCCTCTTTATGGAATTATCCATTATCTCCTCCTGGAGCTAGCTACCAGAAATAGATGCTAACCTATCTCCTAGCACAGGCCACTGGAGCTCAAATGAACTAAATGAACAATTCCTTTATATGTATCACTATATTAGTAGGGTCTTCATTTGTTCATGTATCTATTCCGTCTGTCGCATCACGGCAAGAGGAATACAAGGTTAGAGATAGAATCTCCAAAGCTCCTAGCTACGCCGGCAGATGGAACTCAGATTTGACTTTTTGGTGTATCAAGCCCCAAATAAAGTACAAGGCAGAGGAATTTTGTACATGGCTCTTTAACAAAATGGCCGCAAATACAGATATATTCTCCAAGGGAGATACAGAACCATGTCGGAGATACGTAGACTATTTTTGGAACAGAGCAGAGATAGAATAGTATGTCTACGCCTTTATTGTGTTATGTATTATGCATTGTTCTGTAACATTGTAAAAGTACACGACCCTTACATTGCCCTATAACTGTACCCTACCACCCCACTCTCTAACGTAAAAAGCTTGACCTTGCAACGGGCACTTGCATTCTCGCTCAGTAGACTACATGAATAAGACACGAGGCCTCCAAAAGAGGTTGCGTTCTGAAACACAACTTCGACAATGTTTGACTTTGGTTGGTTTCGCTGGCCAGAAACACATTCTAGAGAAAAGCAGGTGTTAAGACAAGATTTGTTTTGTTGTTGAATGTGCTCATTCAGGTAGAGTTTGGCAAATCTGTTGAGGGTTTATGTGGATGTGAAAGTGTGTGTGTATATCTGGGCGTCTGGTGCATGCCCGAGTGAGTGAGAGAGATCTGGCTCTCATCTGGCTTGACCAGAAAGCATTACTTTATTGCAACACAGAAGGGCTTTCTGCTGCGGGCTATGTGGCTTCGCTCATCGTCAAAGCGGTGATAGGACACCAGGAGAGATAGGGAACTAGGGACTGGTAACATAACTAGAGTGCCTACAGAAAGTTTTCATACCCCTTTACTTGTTCCACATTTTGTTGTGTTGTAGCCTGTTGGTTGTTGATCATTGCTAGAAGAAGGCACAGTGATGCCGAAACGTTGGTGGTTTACCCAATAAATGACTGTGTTTATATAAAGTGTGCAACTCTCTTAGTTTTTATAGATCATTGCAAGACAGCCATAGATTCTTAAGTCGATTTAAGTCAAAACTGTAACTAGGCTACTTTGTAAGCAACTCCAGTGTGTTTTAGGTTATTGTTCTGCTAAAAGCATACCCATAACATGATGTGATAATAACATAACATGATAACTCAGTTGGATTTAATTTCCCTGCCACATTTTTTGCACTTTGACTTTAGTTCCTTATGGGAAACAGGATGCATGTTTTAGAATATTTTTAATCTGTACAGGTTTCCTTCTTTTCACTCTGTTATTTAGGTTAGTATTGTGGAGTAACTACAATGTTGTTGATCCATCCTCAGTTTTCTCCTATCACAGCCATTAAACTGTTTTAAAACCACCTTTGGCCTCAAGGTGAAATCCCTGAGTGTTTTCCTTCCTCTCCGGCAACTGAGTTAGGAAGGACGCCTGTATTTTTGTAGTGACTATACACTATCCATAATTCCACTTCGTCATTATGGGGCATTGTGTGTAGGCCAGTAACACAAATTCACAATTTAATCAATTTTCAATTCAGGCTGTAACACAACAAAATGTGGAAAAAGTCAACGGGTGTGAATATTTTCTGAAGGCACTTTACATGCTAATGCCTTAGCTGAGCTGAGAGGCATAGGGTCTGTGAAGCAGATACAATGACACTCATTTCCCTCGCCTGTCTCTGTGTAAGTGTGTGTGTGTATACAGTATGTGCCTGCATGTTACAAATTCATAAAACACACACACACACACACACACACACACACACACACACACACACACACACACACACACACACACACACACACACACACACACACACACACACACACACACACACACACACACACACACACCGAGCCATAGTGTAAACATGGGGGGAGGCTGCATGGGAATCTGCCACCTTTCCCTTTCAGTGGGCCCTCGGGGACCGTGCCAGGGGCCTTGTGTTCGCCTCGGCGGTGGAGATAAGGAAGAGATGACAAGGCGCTTCAGAGAGTCGTCAAGCCAGCTCATTCCTTTAGGTTGGGAGCTCCCCACTCAATAGGAACTCATTTTCCATGCTGTGTAATTGTGGGGGATAATGGAACACACCTCATTCAGAGCGCCAAGGCATTTTATATGCATTTTCTCCATTCAGAACATAACAAGTCTGCTTTAGGGAGATAGGTCTAAAACCACATTGTCTTTTTGAGTCCCGGGATAGTGGGCTTTAGCATTTCAATAGGATGTTGTGTGGAATCAAGATAAGAATTTGCTTTTTATATGTACAGTATGTGCTAGTGATTATGATTGTGGTGCAAGCAAATAACTTCTGATATGCGACAAATGTTTGTATTCAAAGGAAACTATTGTGAATTTGCACTTCCTATGACAGTGCATATATCTCAAGCAACTGCAAGTATTACAGAGTTACAACCAAATATAGGAAACTCATTTAGTTATACAGTTAAATTATAAGAGGGGCTAAAACATGATAATTCATGACCTATATGATGGAATGAGCCACTTACATTTGAGACATTTCATTGTTTTAAACCTGATTCAAAGAGCCATTTCTTTCTCTCCAGTTAAGTGAATACTAAAGCAGAAGCAGATAAGCCAAATTAAATGTGATTTGAATATCGCTGAACTTTCCATTAGAACACCAAGAGACAGAAATAGAAACTACTCTGCATAACTCAACCAGCATCTTAATTATCATGTCAGGAAAATGTGTTAATTGATTTAGAAAATCCAACTTATTTGGCTAAGTTACTAATTGAGTAAGACTAATTAAGTCAGTACATTCAACATGAGTGGAACCAAAACCTGATATTCAACTATATGTGTTGAAAGGGAAAAGAAAGAGGACAGCAGAGACATAGAAACAAAGAAAGTCTAGCTTACCTGGTTGGTTAGTTGAAGAAACTGAGAGTTAAATGAACAAGAGTTAGCATTTCGGTTGCAGAGAAAGCAGCACCTACCACGTAAAACAGTGAGTCTCGTAGTTGCACTCAGCTCTCCAACAGTGTTGGAGGCGACGCACTCGTATATGGCTTCGTCTCGGGGCGTACGCAAGGGCTGAATTCTCAACACCGAGCCAGAGCCGTCATCGAACTCAATCACCTGCAGGTGCGAGAAACAAGATATGTTAAAGGAGTTTTTTTGTTCACAATCGGTGACGGAAGCTTGCGCAGAGCAATTCCATCCACTCCTGCAGCAGAGAATAAACACATTTGGCCTACAACACTTGATGGTGCCAAACACACTGTGCTTCCCGTCAGAAAACTATGAAAGCTGCTATGGATAGTATAGCCTCATATTATATGCTAATATCAGCTCTTAATAAAAGCACCTTATTTGAGTGAGTGTTTGGGAGTATATGGGCTCTTTCTGAATTGTCTAAAAAGTGCATCCACCATCCACTCACCTTCTCTCATTTATTGCTCTGACCTGAGACAACTGACCAGGTGAAAGTCAGCCTGAGGCATGTCTTTTCAATTATGTGCAGGTGAAGGGGAGGAGACGAGGAGAGGATGGAGTTTTAGGCAATTGATATAGAACCCACGCATTGTGAGTATAAGAGGAAAATATCCCATGTCTGTAGCATGTAGATAATGATTACATCATTGTCAATATTGATCAATGTTTTGTATGGCTAGTTATGCCCTTAGACTGTTATCTATGATTGTGTTTATGATTGGCTACCCACTGGTATAGTTATTACCAGGGAAGTTGTGTTCAGAGAGCTTATTATTATATAGTAATGTATTGGAAGATTAAGCATAATATCAATTCAAAGATGGCTCACAGCTCTCTGAGATCAGCTTTCAATCCGAAATATGACTTTATCTTGTGTACTAATTATTGGGAAGATAACCAAAGTGGACAACTAACTTTAAGAATGGGAAAGTATCTATTGGCCAGTCAGGAAATTAATTACTTTAACTTTTATGTCTGTTTTTATATTTTATGTTAATTTTGGTTCGCCCCACTCTTAAAGTTGACACACTATTTCTAAAAAAAACAAATGTATCACATTGAAATATATCAAATGGGACAGAACATTAACAAACAATTAAATGTGGTTCGATAAACAGTAACGAACAATTGTTATCACCATGACGTGATAGTAGTACAAAAAGACAGGACCGATTGTTTTGGACGGACGACACAAAATGTTCACAAACGGGTGTTTTGTAGCTTTTACAGCTATCGTTGCATGCTGTATACTCACTGTTTTTAGAAAGCCCTGTATCATAACTCATTTTTAAGCATTTTTAGGTAGGTTTACATACAACAATGGACTGGTAAGAACCTCTGCTTCATACACACACGCATACAGGCACATAAGCACACACCCAGACACACACGTACAGAGGACCGGCCTCGATACTCATTGGTACAGTTCAGAGCATATCATTTCACGTGTTAGTTTAACAAAACACCTTGGCGGTTCAGTGGCCGAGCGACAATGGTACATTTGGGCAATCATTGCAAGAGCATGTGATGATGGTAAGTAAAAGTGCTCCCTTCCCCATTTCAAACTCAAAGAGAAAGAAAATGGGATTGAGAAAGTCTCAGTGTTTCTGTAAAGGGAAATGGGCTTTGTTAGGGATGAGGAGGCGGCGGCACGTGAGTGGGGGAATGAGGGTGGTTGCACGCAAGCAAGCAATCTTCGCGGCGGTGAAGGGAGTGTTAGCAAGCTAGCGTGTTAGCATTCAGCACGTGGAGCGGCGCAAATGCGATGCACTCTGATAAGATTCGATTTCTGCCCGGCGTGTGAGATGCCAAAGATGCGAGAAGGTTCTCCAAACCCAGATAAAACCACTACTGCTGAGTAGTAGTGTGGCAAGAAGCCACACTATGATACACTCCGAAAGGGAATGACACAGAAATTAATAGAAATCTTATCGGTGTTCGGAGATGATGTGTTATTTGTCATGGCGATTAAAGAGAAGAACAAATCAAAGCTTGCAGCCAAGCCAAGCAGGGAGGGGGACATGCATTTAGATAAAGATGCCACGAAGCAAAAGAGCTTTGAACCACAGAGCTACATCGCTTTCGTTTTGCATAAGGCAGCCAAACACAGCATTAATATAGGTATCTGGGGCACACCATTTCTTCCCCCCTTTCATCCTTTCTTTAATTACAAATCTGTCACCAGATCTCTGTGTACTTGCTCATTATAACTCAAGCATGTCAGACGGCCTGGGCCAGCGTGATTATTAGAGCCTGCTAATGCGTGGTGGCAAAGGAGGTTTGCGCGAGAGGGGGGTGGATAATGTGTTAGGGGTTTGGGGGAGGACCAAAAGCACTGTTGAGCATTCCCGTTTTTGTCGAGCATTTTACATCAGAACAATAGACCTAATACCTCAAATCTCTGGTTGCTGACTTTCTTCCCCTTCTTGTTCCAAACGATCTTGGGGCGTGGGTCTCCCGTCGCTTGGCAAATGAAGGACGCCACCCCTCCTTGCACGCCTGTTTGGTCATTGGGGGTTCTTAAAAACTTTGGTGGTGCTGGAAAGAAGAGAGGGGGGTGAGAGAGGACATAAATAGTTAGTGCGGGGGCTAAGTGTTGTAGAGAGCAAGTCATTTCTCTCCCTTATCAACGTGCTCACACCAGAAGGTCACAAAGTTTCCGATGTCAGCAGTTGCACGGTATCGCTAAGAGGATTGTCTTTGGAGGTCAAAACAGACTCTGTTTGGAGCCTGCATTGCTTCTCAATGCGGAAATGTAAGATCAGATACATGTATAAGGATGCAATAGGATAATAGTTATAAGGATGCAGGTAGTAGGAATACAGATATAATCCTTGTAGTAAATACATTCTAGTGTTGTAAATGAAGTCATCCATTTGGAGTGCAATACAGTATAGGGACTACATATATAAAGTGGAGGAATAAAAGATTGGGGGCGAAGGTTTAGTGATGTATTTACATATTATTATTATATTATATTATTATTATATATTATATTTAAACAGTGTGTCTGCCTATAGATTGAAAACACACTGTGGGATGCATTCAGTCATTTCATGAGCATACTTCAATGAAAATTCCTGTTGTAAATACCAGCTGAAAATGAACATCTCACTACTTCACAAACCACACCCAGTGAGTGTGCGAGTCAAACAGCAGCTGTTTATCACATCCTGCTAATTCCAGCATCTTCCTGCTGACTGCAATACTCAATCTCGTTGCAGGTTGACCCGTTTCGAAGGTGAAGGTTGACGTTGAGTAAACCACAGGCTGTGCTCATTGTACCTGGCGTGTACAGTCAAGGCCAAACCTTGCCATGCAAATGTTTACATTGACTGAGAGAAAAACGCCGGGTGACATTTGAAACACTACGACAGCAAACAATAATTTTATTTGTCAACGGCCACAATGTACAGGAGGCAGGGATATAAAAAAAAACAGGACGAGGATAAGGTTCAAGATACATGTTCCCGCAATAAATACACACAACTCCTTCAAATCTAAGATGTGTTCATTAATAAAGGCCTGCACAGGTGGCAAGCTCCTAGCTGGACTGATTCAAAGCAAACCACAATAACAAAAGTTGTCAATTACCACCAAGCCTGATGCTACCATAAGAAAGACAACCAACCTAGCCAATCAACATCTTATTAAAGGTACTTTGCGTTTATTATTGGGAATCAGACATTAAGGTATGGATTTGCTGTTATGCTATTTTGCTGAGGCTTCACATAGTTGCACAATATTCCCGGTGATTGTCACTTTATTGCTAGCTTTATGTAGATATCTATCTCAATTACCTAGTACCCCTGCACGTCGACCCAGTCCTGGTACCCCTTGTATATAGTCAAGTTATCATTACTCATTGTGTATCTACTATCGCTTTTATTATTTCCTGTCTTACTTTTCTATTATTTCTCTATTTTCTTCTCTCTGCCCTGTTGGGAAGGGCCTGTAAGAAAGTATTTCACTGTTGATCCACACCTTTTGTTTACGAAGCATGTGACGAATGCAATTTGATTTCATTTAGCAACCATTAGCAAGAGAAACAGTCGCTAAAGGGGAAGAAGGCTAAGCTAGCAGCCGGGTGTATCGAAGCCGACTCTACAGAATGGCACAGTAACCTTTTCCCTCTCTTGTTGTGTATGAACATGAGCCACTGGTATCCTGAACATTACATTACAGTGAGCCAGTCATATTTGACGGAAATAGCTCATTCAGCGCTCCGAGCCACATTTATCGAGACAAGCTGTTTTATATCACACAGTGCATTATGTGTATGCTGCTTTACGGGACATACATCTCCTAGCCCCAAGCCCCTGGCCCCTCCATTTAGTCTCTAATGAGCGAAGCCACCATGCTCTATCCTTGTGTGTGAGGTTCTGCGCTGTGTTAGTGAATAGGAGGGAGTGCCGGAGTGCCAGAGATGTGTCTGGTAGAATGTGGGGCCCGCCTGTCACATTGTAGTGGGTACTTTGGCGTTTAAATATTTATCTAAGGTACCTCCAGAGTCAGGCCCATCCACACATGAATTATGCAGAACATGGATCCCTTACAAGTATGAAAAATGAAGCACTTAACACTAAGCAGTGTGCAGCACTAATACACTGGAAATAAGTTTGGAGCTACATGGAACCACATATGGTCTTTATATCCATTTCCAGCAATGCTCTCACACTCCACATTATCACACTCTACCACTCCTTTTAGAAAGTTAGACAAAGGAATCAGTTTACGGCAGTTGCAAGTGTTATGTTAATTAACAAAACGGGCAAGTAAGTCGCTTTGTGCCATGTGGCACTGTGAGACAAGGAAATGTGATATTTGTTTCCGCCACCTGTCCTTGTTGTTAAGTTGTTAACTATTTATTTCTCTTTTGAACAAAGAAATAGGCCTTACCCCCAGCTACTGTCTTAAAGTGACAGTTCACTCCCAAATCAAGGTTTGTCAGATGTTTTCAGAACTCAAAATATTCACATTTTAAAATGAGTCCATGAGTCCCATGTTATCTGCTGTATCGATGCCTAACATCTCCTGGCACCCCATTTTGTCTCTAATGAGCGAGGCCACCATTTCCCAAAACATTAGAGAGAAACAGAAGTCAGGCGATGATTGATGTTCGACATGGCTCTTGGCAGTTAGCATGCTAACGCTAACAGTGACATCGGACTGAGCTCACCTCGCTAAATAGAAGAGCTATAACCGGCTTTCCACCTCAGAATCTTCCAGAACAAGGGTGGCCAAACCTCCTTCCCAAAGAGCTTCTGGGCATGCAGGATTTTGTTCCAGCCCTGCTCCAACACACCTGATTGAGCTAATCAAGGTAATCATGGGAATCAAGTAGTAGCAACAGGTGTGCTAGATCACAGACAGACTATCCAGGAAAAGGGGTTGGAGGAGGATTTTATAACCTCCTCTTATAGAGTCACCTAACTTTTGGATAACTATCCCACATAACAGCCACGACCTCACGTGTTTAACAGTGTGTGGAGAACATCTCGCTACTTCACATCGATAATCCCTGGAAAACCACCCACTTGGCATCAGGCTTGTATCCCGCACAAATGAGACATGCACTTGATAAGGGCCCTGGCAAGGCTCTGATTGTCCATGTGAGGGTTCTCTAAGCCCTAATTGGTGCTCGCAATTCAGCACAACTAGTCAAGTGTAAAGGCAATGAGGTACAGAAATGTAAAGGGGAGGAGAGAGTGAGAGTAGTAGACAGGAACAGTGTTTTCTTTGTCCGACTGTGGCATGTGTCGACGGCCATGAGAGATTTACAGTTGATTTTGAATTGAATTTCACACTATATGACATTAACCCTTCTTTTTAATGTTGCTCAGAATCAGCACCTCGTACCCACGTCATCTGGGGCCATTGTTTGATTAAGCATCTAATTCCACGAAATGAATTGCTTGATTCATTGTTGATCTCTTCAAAGAATTGCAATCCTCTCTTTTACAAATAATTAATTTATTGTACACATACAGTATGGCTCCATGGACACACAACACATGCGAGGGATTACACACTGAGGTAATCTGCTCTCAGAAGTGGTTGTGATACTGTAAAAGGATTGAAATTAACCCTTTCTTTCCGAGTATAACCATTTTGGGACCCAAAAAGAGTTTTACCTGGAACCAAATAGGGTTCTCCTATGGGGACAGCCGAAGAACCCCTTTGTAACCCTTTTATCTATAAGGCTTTGCAGTGGGAGACATCCCTGCTCAGCCTGAGAGGCGAGATGCAGTATGAGTTGTGACTCCATCTGTCCCTGTGTTCAACAACTGAATGCCTTTTATCAATCACTTCAGTGGGCCATTAGGGGCCACACAGCGGCAATAATACTAGGAGCGGCTGAGTCACCTCATCTGTGTGTGTGTGTCTGTGTATGATCGTCAGGCAGTACTGAAACTGAACAAATTAACCTGAAGGGTTAATAAAGAAATGACATAAGATGTGTTGCCTGTAATGAAAAGGGCACATCAACAAGCTGGCAGCTGGGCCTCCATTGACATATGTGACTGGGAAATCAGCGGGCACACACTCACACACAAACACACACACACACACACATCAGACGGGATCCGATAGGTGTGCTGCTGGGTCCACAGCACACAGTTTGTAAGCAACAGAAAAAGTGCCATTATATCTGTATTTGCACGTTATCTTATCGTCTGCTGGGCTGGGGAGTGGTTGCATCGTGGCATCTGAGTGAGCAGGGCTTGATGGGTAATTGATATGCTGTTGGGCTGTTTGCTCGGGGGGCCATCTATTACGGCTCTATGCCTCTCCCTGCGTGGGCTGTGATGGACTATGATGACACGTACGGGGACTCGGGATGGCGGTGAGAGGGAGGGGAAAAGTCATCTCACCATGGGGAATGATTGAGGTGTGACACTGAGGAAATGGTGTTTTCAGAGACAAGGGTAGTAGATATCATAATCAAACCCCCAGATGTTGTCCCTCACCACAGATCTAGGATCAGATTACACTAACCTTCACCATTGGGGATTAGGGGGGGAGCAGAAAATATCTGACTCAGTGTCAGACCCAGTGTCTCCTAACTACTCCTACTCCTTTTAAACATACTATGATCTGTTGTTTTGCTCAGCGAATGAAAGGGGAGAGCTCAGGAGCGATGCAGACGATGATGCCTCTGTTACTAGCTATTGTCTAAATGTAGATTTAAAAGCAGAGGGGGCGCCACAGAAACCTGAGGGAGGCTGCGCTGCATCTTCTCCAGTCAGGCAGGTCCTCTGTTTTATATAAATAGATACAGATATCTACAAGCAGTGCCTCTCTGGTGTTTTCGCCATGTTCTGGCCAACAGAAAAGAAAGAGCTTTGTGCCACCATATATATATATATATATATATATATATATATATATATTTTGTCTCCCTGTCTGACTTAACAGTGACAAAGGTAAAATTACAGCATCTATATTGGAGTCTCCATTTATCAAATATATATTTAGCAAAGTCAAGACTAGGGTGTGACATCAAATATCGTCCTGTCAAAAAATCTGTTAGTTATGCCATTTGGGTGTCTGAGAAAGAGCTTATAGCCAATGGTTATGACAAGAGGGAAAATAAATAGCTTTTGAGTAAAACAAACAAACAAACATGTTGTGCTTCTCTATGGTCAGAATATTTTAGGAGAGGATGACGGCAAAAAAACAACAACACTTACAATTACCCATCATGCCCGGTCATCACTTTGGATCGGCACCTCAGTAGCTTCTTCGCTGTGCATGCCTTGAATCTACCTAATTTAATACAGAGGCTAGCTCTGCTAATCCGCTGTTAAGCTGTCGCCTGCAAACAAATGAAAAATGTAAAGCCCGGTGCAAGCTAAAAGGTTAGTGATGTTGTGCCTGCGCTAACGCTGTTCTACTCTCCAGCGGGTCATTATATAACCTTGTCCGTATTCACTAAGTTTAATGAAAAAGAAGTCACGCTTCAAAGCATCCCACTCATTTTAACCTGGGTAGACACAGTATTAATAATTTGGTGACTGAAAAGCCATTGCCGCTCTTAAGAGCACCGTGTCCGGGGACATGTGTGGCAGAGAGACTTTCACGACTGGCAGTGGGTTTTTATTGCTGGATCTTAACAGGGGGAGGGTGGGCTAAGTACTTTTTAACAGAGCCGTTGGGCTATAGCAGGATCTTCCCAGCCTCCTCTGTAGCCTGCACTCTTTACTGCTCAGACTGCTAAATGTGATGTTTTTTTTTATGTAATTACCTTAATGTCTAATGGGAGGCAGACGAATGGGAAATCTTGGATAGTAAAGGTTTTATTCTAATCTAAAAAGGTTTCCACCTGACCTCATGAGGAAAATGTGGCCACAATCATTCTAGCCACTCCCCCCAGCTAGCTCACTTTAAGTAATAGTCTGATCCACCAATGAGGTCATGGTAGGCTCAAAAGTTGAGATCAGTTGGGATCCATCTCTGAGCATTATGGGAGATTAAAATATAAAATATGTCCGCTGTTGCTGTAGAGACAGCTGCTGTACAGAGCTTGTTACTGTGGCTAGCTACTAAAAGCACACATTGCTTTCTCAATTCTTATTGGCACAACAGAAAGCCCAGTGTGTGAGAGAGCTCGGAGAGGAGTTGGTAAGAAGGCCCCATTGTTTTGCCAAATTATTTGATTAGTGCTCTGTGATTTGAGACTGCCTTTTAACTACCTTTTCTAGAGAAGTTACGGAGGCATGATGCAACAGGGAAAATGCACATTGAGAGCTCGTCACAAAATATGGCCACTGTTTGGCAAAACGACAGTAATCATTCAGAGGTCACACTGGTTTTAAACTGATTTGATTTGGGAAAAAGTACATCATACCTTTGTGACAATATGCATTTTCAAAGCTTTGTGGAAAATAAGGAATGATGAAGCAAAATTCTCCTCATGAAATGCTTCTGTTTTGAGAATAAGCCTGAATAAGTCACGCTAAAACTCTACATTCATGACAACATAGCCCGAGACATTCTCCTCAAAATTATCTGAGAACGGAGCTTCGACTCACAATGGCAAAAACATTTGAAGCTATTGAGCCTTCGCCCCGAGTAGTGTTCTAACAGCCAGGCCATTTAAGAGTATGAATCGAGAGGTTGAAAAGCGCCTGTTCATACCTCTTTAGTGTTATAACAGCCAGACGATTTAAGAGTATGAATCGAGAGGTCGAGAAGCGCCTGTTAATACCTCTTTCCCACAGTAGACATCCGGTACAGGACCGCTCAGTTTCAACAATTATACTGAGTGACATTTTCAATTTAATATGCATAAAAGGGCACATTTCCGATTCTTTCACTTGGTGGGAGTGAAGGGCTGAGGGAAAGGGAAGGACTATAATTAATCCTATCACTTTGGATGGCAGTCTGACAAATACCCGCTCCCGTTTGGATGTACAGGGGAAGAAAGGGAGCATTTAAAGACGCCATTAACCTCATTTGATGTCTTAAAGCCACGCTGTATCAGTTCGGAAATATTGATGAATGATCGTACCCTCGCCAAGTCAAACAAAATGGAAACTGTTGCCATCAAGGATTGGCCCAGGAGAAAGAGGAGTGGAAGTGGTGTAATGGCGGCAAGAGGGTGGTGGTGTTTGATCGTGGCAGGAATCACTTTTTCTATTCTGCAAAGGAACTGGTGAAAGCATCAGTATTCATACAACAGACTACTCTTGGATATCGGATCATCGAAATAGGGATAAGAGACAGGAGTTAAACCTGACCACATGAACAAACGGGTAAAAACTCTGGGCCCTAGTTAGAGACGAGACATGTCTCTGGTCACGTTATATGGACAGGAATAACTCCAATATACAGGCTAGAGGGGATACTTTAGTTGTGCTATGAAAATGAGTGAGCATTTGAATGAGTGCTCGCCTCTCTCTGGACTAATTAGCGTTTTGGACCAATGTCTATGATGAAAATGATGATCCTACTTTATAAATCCCTTTCCTACAAGAGAAAAGAGGGGTCGGCTAACACACACCGCCACACACTCACATGCACACGCACACGCACACACACACACACACACACACTCACACACTCACACACACACACACACACACACACACACACACACACACACACACACACTGCACATGCACACGCACACACACACACACACACACACACACACACACACACACACACACACACACACACACACACACACACACACACACACACACACACACACACACACACACACACACACACACACACACACACACACACACTCCTCTGCAAAATAAACATAACGCAACTCGCATGGCATTCCTAACTGTCAAGCATTTTTGAGCCGCACAAACCAGCTTTACATCTGCACACTTGTGATAAAAACTGCCTTTTCGTTGCTGGTGGAGAAACACCATGTGTACTCACAAAGGGCCAGGCGAGAGGGAGGAAGCAAGGCTTAATTAGAAATGTTTACTGATTTGCATTGCATTCTCATCGGTAATCTCGCCTTAAATGGAACTGGAATTCTTATTGCAATTAGTGATTACTTGAAAAGGGATATGTCCCCCGAATTATTGTTAATTACTGGATAAGGAAAAGTACACGAATTCACTGTGGATGTTTAACACTGTACTGTTCGGGGCGTTGCGACGCTCTTCTGTCAATATCTCCGTGCTTGTCACATAATAAAGTTCATAATACGAGCCGCGCTACTGCTACTGTATATGTGATCTGATCACAAAAACACTACACGCGAAATGTATTCATTAACAAATTTAACAACTTAATAACATTATTATAAACACAATAACTGTGTTATATCTTAGGAGATGATAGGTGAAAGTCCAAAGCAATAAGAGATAACCGACCAGCACTCATCCCTCCTCCCCTTCAACCCCCATTCAAATGATATGGAACTATCCTCAGTGTTAGTTCGACTGCATTACTCATGCTCTGTGGCACTGCTCTGTGAGGTCTGAGCTCTGGGGCTCTGGGGACAGTGGCATTCTGTACAAAAAAAGAGAACTGCTTTAGAAAGAATAGATAATGGTCTCTCGTCTCCCATACGGCAGTACACTGCACGACTCTGTTCTACGTGCCTCCCCTTCTCCACACACAGAACTACACTCAGAAACACTCACACATTTTTACACTATCCCAAGTAGCGGGTGGAGAGAAGGTGCGAGGATATTCCGGCATGTGGGAGAGAGAGGGAGGCTGAGCACTGCCGAATGGGAGGGAAGAGAAGAGTGGATGGCATGAAAAGTTCATGTTTTCTTTGCCTTCTCCACCTTCCAGAAGGAAGAGTGGAAAAGATAGTCACATTTGCTTAATGGACACTTCCAGGGACAATCTATTCAATGATACTTTACCACTTAGTAATCTTAATGGAAAACAGCAGTGTGGCTTAAGGCTAAAATGGTCATTGTAGAATAAAAATGTTTTCTTATAACCTGAAGGAATAAGTCCTTTTTATCCAATAAGCCGCATACTGTAGATGGGAGGGAATTAATACAAGTTTCCTATACTTCAGTCTTTGAAGGATAAATACAAGGCTCCAAGTTGTACTATGTATCCCAATGCCCAGGTACTGTACTGAATCGATAACAGTTATTGTGCTCCACCGCCTGTTCCTCAGAGTTTCAGAGGTTGTTTGAAATACACGACCAGAAGTGTCTTGATGTGGAGAGACTGCAGAACAAACCATCCTCCTGCCAGACGTGTCTACCCGTTAAGAGATACACACACACCACCAACCGCTGCCTTCCGCCACCGTGTCCCACGAGACACATTAGTAAGGTGGGGGGGGATCCAGTTTGTCACTTAATAAAAATGGCCTAGGAAAACAGATGGTTTTGTTCAAACGGCCCCCCCGGTGCTCAAAGCGAACCCGGATCGCTACAGCGGTGGCCAACGGCACACATGAAAAGAAACGTCCCTTTGTAGTGGAAACCAGACAGAAGGAGGTGAATGAATATTGAAATGTGCCCCGTGTCGGCATGAGGCCAAGTGTCATGAAAAGCGATTGAGGTGGAAACATTAGCCCTCCTGTTGGAATTCGGAACATCTGGGCTCGGCTTGTTGAATGGGGAAGCAGCAAGAGTATCACGCAGAAGACATCGCTTTCCTCAGACTTTCAGTTTTCATACCAATTCATTTATTATTCATGCATTGGTGTATAAATAGCGAAATTGCAGGATGGTTGGTTGACAAATAAGGGGTCTGAAAGTTTGGTTGCCAAGAAGTATGACATTTGCCTTTATTTGTTTTGTCTTTCTTACAATGGGTGGAAATAAGAGTGTGCAGAGAGAAGTTATTCTAATTGTGCTGCAGCCTTGCTCTGCTTGGTAGACGGCACAGTGTATTTGTGAAAGTTAATTATCTGATAGGATAGGCAGTGGCAGCCCACTAACGCAAAAAATGTATTAGTTCATTCTGTTATCCGCTGTGCAATGGAACAATTCATTAAATGGACCACAACCACAAACTGGACCACGGTTATCACGCGAGGGCAGTGAGGACTTGAGAATAGATGATGAAACGATAACATATATTTTACTATTCCAGTGTAATGGTAAGGATGAACTGTCTAGTTCAAACTAAAATAACCATACCCAATCAAAAAGTGTTTCAAATGCATGTGGTGGTAGCCTAGAGGTTAAGCGTGTTGAGCTAGTAACCGAAAGGTAGCATGTTCAAATCCCTGAGCTGACTAGGTGAAAAATCTGTCAATGTGCCCTTGAGTAAGGCACTTAACCCTATTTGCTCTGGATAAGAGCATCTGCTAAATGACTAACCATATGGAAACCTTTTGATTACATTACCAGTTGGCCATAAAATATAGATATAATGAACCACTGGAGGCTGAAGAAATTCAGCTTGGCCCCTAAGACCCTCACAACCTTTTACAGATGCCCAATTGAATGCATCCTGTTGGGCTGTGTCACGGCATGGTATGGCAACTGCACCGCCCGCACCGCAGGGCTCTCCAGAGGGTGGTGCGATCTGCCCAACGCATCACCGGGGGCACACTGCCTGCCCTCCAGGACACCTACTGCACTCGATGTCACGGGAAAGCCAAAAGGAACATCAAGAACATCAACCACCCGAACCACGGCCTGTTCACCTCACTACCATCCAGAAGGCTAGGTCAGTACAGATGCATCAAAGACTGAAAAACACCTTCTATCTCAAGGCCATCAGACTGTTAAATAGCCATCTCTAGCTGGCTATCCCCGGATAATCAACCCTGCACCTTAGAGGCAGCTGCCCTCTATACATAGACATGGAATCACTGGTCACTTTAATAATGGAATACGAGTCACTTTAATAACGTTTACATACTGCTTTACTCATTTCATATGTATATACTGTATTCTATTCTACTGTATTTTAGTCAATGCCACTCCGATATTGCTCGTCCTAATATTTATATTTTTCTTAATTACATGCTTTTACATTTAGATCTGTGTGTCCAGTGCCTTGTAAAACTATTCATCCCCCTTGGCGTTTTTCCTATTTTGTTGCATTACAACCTGTAATTTAAATGGATTTTTATTTGGATTCCATGTAAAGGACGTACACAAAATAGTCCAAGTTGGTGAAGTGAAATGAAAAAAATAACTTGTTTAAAGAAATTTAAAAAAAAAAAAAAAAACGGAAAAGTGATGCGTGCATATGTATTCACCCCCTTTGCTATGAAGCCCCTAAATTGTTTTTTTAATTTTTTTTTTAAATTTTTTAAAATTAATTTCACCTTTATTTAACCAGGTAGGCTAGTTGAGAACAAGTTCTCATTTGCAACTGCGACCTGGCCAAGATAAAGCATAGCAGTGTGAACAGACAACACAGAGTTACACATGGAGTAAACAATTAACAAGTCAATAACACAGTAGAAAAAAAGGGGAGTCTATATACAATGTGTGCAAAAGGCATGAGGAGGTAGGCGAATAATACAATTTTGCAGATTAACACTGGAGTGATAAATGATCAGATGGTCATGTACAGGTAGAGATATTGGTGTGCAAAAGAGCAGAAAAGTAAATAAATAAAAACTGTGGGGATGAGGTAGGTGAAAATGGGTGGGCTATTTACCAATAGATTATGTACAGCTGCAGCTATCGGTTAGCTGCTCAGATAGCTGATGTTTGAAGTTGGTGAGGGAGATAAAAGTCTCCAACTTCAGCGATTAATGCAATTCGTTCCAGTCACAGGCAGCAGAGTACTGGAAAGAAAGGCGGCGAACGAGGTGTTGGCTTTAGGGATGATCAGTGAGATACACCTGCTGGAGGGCGTGCTACGGATGGGTGTTGCCATCGTGACCAGTGAACTGAGATAAGGCGGAGCTTTACCGAGCATGGCCTTGTAGATGACCTGGAGCCAGTGGGTCTGGCGACGAATATGTAGCGAGGGCCAGCCGACTAGAGCATACAAGTCGCAGTGGTGGGTAGTATAAGGTGCTTTAGTGACAAAACGGATAGCACTGTGATAAACTGCATCCAGTTTGCTGAGTAGAGTGTTGGAAGCGATTTTGTAGATGACATTGCCGAAGTCGAGGATCGGTAGGATATTCAGTTTTACTAGGGTAAGCTTGGCAGCGTGAGTGAAGGAGGCTTTGTTGCGGAATAGAAAGCCGACTCTTGATTTGATTTTCGATTGGAGATGTTTGATATGGGTCTGGAAGGAGAGTTTGCAGTCTAGCCAGACACCTAGGTACTTATAGGTGTCCACATATTCAAGGTCGGAACCATCCAGTGTGGTGATGCTAGTCGGGCAAATAAGATATTTTGCAACCAATTACCTTAAGAAGTCACATAATTAGTTAAATAAAGTCCCCCTGTGTGCAGTCTAAGTGTCACATGATCTGTCACACGATCTCACTATAAATACACATGTTCTGAAAGTCCCCAGAGTCTGCAACACCACTAAGCAAGGCGCAACACCAAGCAAGCGGCACCATGAACACCAAGGAGCTCTCCAAACAGGTCAGGGACAAAGTTGTGGAGAAGTACAGATCAGGGTTGGGTTATAAAAAATATCCGAAACTTTGAACATCCCACGGAGCACCATTAAATCCATTATTGAAAAATTGAAATATGACACCACAATAAACCTGTCAAAGAGGGCCACCCACCAAAACTCACAGACCAAGCAGGGAGGGAATTAATCAGAGAGACAACAAAGAGACCAAAGATAACCCTGAAGGGGCTGCAAAGCTCCACAGCGGAGATTGGAGTATCTGTCCATAGGACCACTTTAAGCCGTACACTCCACAGAGCTGGGCATTACAGAAGAGTGGCCAGAAAAAAAGCCATTGCTTAAAGTGCTCGCCAAAAGGCATGTGGGAGACTCCCCACACATATGGAAGAAGGTACTCTGGTCAGATGAGACTACAATTGAGCTTTTTGGCCATCAAGATAAATGCCTTGTCTGGCGCAAACCCAACACCTCTCATCCCCCGAGAACACCATCCCCACAGTGAAGCATGGTGGTGGCAGCATCATGCGGTGGGGTTGTTTTTCATCGTCAGGAACTGGGAAACTGGTCAGAATTGAATGATGGATGGCGCTAAATACAGTTTTTTTGTCTTAAAAAAAATATTTTGCATCTTCAAAGTGGAAGGCATGTTGTGTAAATCAAATGATACAAACCCCCAGAAAAAAAAATTGTTCAATTCCAGGTTGTAAGGTAACAAAATAGGAAAAATGTCAAGGGGGGTGAAGCCACTGTATTGTTGTGAATTGTGAGATACTACTGCACTGTTGGAGCTAGGAACACAAGCATTTTGCTACAACCGCAATATCATCTGCTAAATATATGTATGTGACCAATCCAACTTGATTTGACATACTGCCAAATTCTCTAAAATGACGTTGTAGGCGGCTTATGGTAGAGAAATTAAAATTGAATTCTCTGGCAAAAGCTCTGGTGGACATTCCTCAGTCTGCATGCCAATTGCACACTCCCTCAAAACTTGAGACATCTGTGCCATTGTGTTGTGTGACAAAACTGCACATTTTAGAGTGGACTTTTATTGTCCCCAGCACAAGGGGCACCTGTGTAGTGATCATTTCATTTAATAAGCTTCTTGATATGCCACACCTGTGAGGTGGATGGATTATCTTGGCAAATGAGAAATGCTCACTTACAGGGTTGTAAACAAATGATATATTCCAAAATGACACAGAGCAGAGAAAAATCATATGTTGGTAGGTCTCCAACGCTCTGATTGTAATCCATATAGCCAAAAGCTCATTTATATTACAATATCTTTGCCTGAAATCAAACAAATAGCAGAAGGATGGTCAACAACAAAACAAGACTCCAATAAAGCTGGTTATACTACACACACTATCGCTAGAAATGCATGAACTTTCATGTAATTGTCTTTTCCTCCGACCGCCGAGTGGAAAAGTCTGCCTCATATTTGCTTCCATAGAAGCACAGATGGATTATGTCGAGAATCCTTCCAGGGCATTCGACAGTGTACATAAACAGACAAAAATGTTATGGCCAACTGGTGCCAAGCCATTTCCGATGGACGCCAGTTGTCAAGCCGTAACAAATGTCACATTCCATACACACTGTGTTTTCTCAGGCTCTTGCAGAAGACTAGCACATACTGTACCATGCGGTGTACTAGCCATCTCTAACCACTTCTCTAGAGAGTACACAAGGAAGAAGACTATATTAGTATTAGAAATTCTGCAAAGGGGAATACAGAACTGGATGGGGGGGGGGGGGGTTGATGATGCATGATGTCCGTTGTTGAGGGTGGGGTGATAATGCATAATTCTATAATTCTGTGGGAGGCTGTCATAGAACCCACTGTTTTCCTTGGTCAACCAAGTGTATCATACATTATCATGAATCCCTGCAAGGCATGTCTGTCAGTTTATCTGTCTTATCTCGTAAGTGCGATCCCCCGTCACAGTGGGTCAGCATCACAACAAGAGCAGTCAAGCCATGCTCAGATGTGTACAAATTCATCAATCTCCATGGCACTTTCGTTATTTGTTTATGAATTATTTTAATGGAGAATGAAGATGAAATAATATAGATAAACTGACAGACATGCCTTGCAAGGATTCATGATCATGTATGATGCACTGTGCAGAATATACACAATCAGTGGTGGGAAAAGTACCCAATTGTCATACTTCAGTAAAAGTAAAGATACCTTAATAGAAAATGACTCAAGTAAAAGTGAAAGCCACCCAGTAAAATACCACTTGGGTAAAAGTCTAAAAGTATTTGGTTTTAAATATGCTTAAGTATCAAAAGTAAATATAACTACTAAAATATACTTAAGTATCAATCATTTCACATTCCTTATATTAAACAATCCAGACAGCACCAAAAAAAAGAGGTTTATTTATAGATAGCCAGGGGCACTCTCCAACACTCAGACATCATTTACACATTGTCACGGTCGTCCTCCTCTTCATCTGAAGAGGAGAGGCGAGAAGGATCGGAGGACCAAAATGCAACGTGGTAGGTGTTAATCATGAATTTTAATAAAGAAAACACTGAACACTGAAACACTATACAAAAACAATAAACGAAATAACAACCGTGAAGCTAATGAGAACTGTGCTGAAACAAGCAATCAACATAGACAATCACCCACAAACAAACAGTGAAACCCAGGCTACCTAAGTATGATTCTCAATCAGAGACAACTAATGACACCTGCCTCTGATTGAGAACCATACTAGGCCGAAACATAGAAATCCCAAAATCATAGAAAAACCAACATAGACTGCCCACCCCAACTCACGCCCTGACCATACTAAATAATGACAAAAACAACATAAATAAAAGGTCAGAACGTGACACACATGCAGTATTTGTGTTTAGCGAGTCCGCAGATCAGAGGCAGTAGGGATGACCAGGGATGTTCTCTATATAAATGTGTGAATTGGACCATTTTCCTGTCCTGCTAAGCATTCAAAATGTAAGTTTTTTTTATATAGAATACAAAAGTACATATTTTCTTTAGGAATGTAGTGGAGTAAAAGTAAACGTTGTCAAACATATAAATAGTATAGTAAAGTACAGATACCCCAAATACTACTTAAGTAGTACTTTAAAATATGTTTTACTTAAGTACTTTACACCACTGTACACCATACGTGTATGCCAACAGAAAAGAGTGACCACTATGGAAAATCGGAAATGTACTCCATATGCAAGCTTTACACAAAGCTAATGACAGCCTCAAGGAGGCCAGACAGTAAGACTGATACATCCCCAGGCAATTGGTCCTGTTATTTTTATCCTTAATCAGGAGAGACACTGACCTTTGATGGCCGTTTAATAAAAAAGAAGCAAATTAATACACTAATGTGACTGTCTGTATTGATTCATGGCAAAACGCTCCAGCGTTTATATCATTATGCTAATAAGATGCAGGAAATTGTCCCGCTTCCTTAACTTCCTTTGATTTCATCAAAACACTCGACCCCAAACGAGTAGGTCAGTGGTTTTGAGATGATCATTGATTGTGTTGGAGTTAACATCAAATTAATATTTTAACGGTGGAAGTGTAATCTCCCTGATGCCAATATAAATAGAATTTACAGTGGAGATACCACAGCTATCTATATATGTGATGGCTTGTTATATTGCATACAACACATTTATTTTGTACTTACATACTTACACATGTCAGACAGAGGGTGTGTTATAATGACGAATACATTGTTTTTTGTTGGCTGTGCTCCATTTGAAATGTATCTACGTTTCCAGATGAGTCAACTACAAAACCACACTCATTGTACACCATAACAACGTGGCGAGCCGCTTTGAAGCCTAATTGTGCACCAAAAATGTACCCAGTTGATTTTGTGTGCGTTTCTATAGCTGTTACTTAGTCTTTAAAAAGACCCACAAATGACAAACAAATGAAAGTGGGCGGTAGAGAGTGATGGAATGGGATGTGAGCGGGGCAATGTCACCGCAAACTGCAAAAACAAGAACCCTCTGGGGGATCTCATTAAAATAATACAGAGAATGAATAACTTCAGATCACTTTAAAGATTCGACTTTTTGATTGTGTGTTTGTGTGCTGGCCTAACCGATGGAGTGTGAGACAGAGGTAGAAAGAGTGTGTGTGGGTCTGAGTGTGTGTGTTTTGTTGCTAAAGAGTGTGTGTAGGTCTGAGTGTGTGTGTGTGTTTTGTTGCTAAAGTGTGTGTAGGTCTGAGTGTGTGTGTTTTGTTGTTAGAGTGTGTGTGGGTCTGAGTGTGTGTGTGTGTGTGTGTGTGTGTGTGTGTGTGTGTGTGTGTGTGTGTGTGTGTGTGTGTGTGTGTGTGTGTGTGTGTGTGTGTGTGTGTGTGTGTGTGTGCGTGTGTGTGTGTGTGTGTGTGTGTGTGTGTGTGTGTGTGTGTGTGTGTGTGTGTGTTTTGTTGCTAAAGAGTGTGTAGGTCTGAGTGTGTGTGTTTTGCTGTTAGAGTTTGTGTGTGGGTCTGAGTGTGTGTGTTTTGTTGTTAGAGAGTGTGTGTAGGGCTGAGTGTGTGTGTTTTGTTGTTAGAGAGTGTGTGTAGGTCTGAGTGGGTGTGTTTTGTTTTGTTGTTAGAGAGTGCGTGGAGGTCTGATTGTGTGTGTTTTGTTGTTAGAGAGTGTGTGGAGGTCTGATTGTGTGGGTTTTGTTGTTAGAGAGTGTGTGGAGGTCTGAGTGTGTGTGTTTTGTTGCTAGCACCATGTTACCACTCAATTTGCCAGCTATCATCAAATGGTTACGTATGTGGGATCCCCTCTGTTTTCACTGTGCGTGTGTGTGTGTGTGTGTGTGTGTGTGTGTGTGTGTGTGTGTGTGTGTGTGCCTGTGTATTTGCCAATCCCCTTAGTGACCGACTGTGCCTGTTTTGCGTGGTTTGCAGAGCTTCCAAACAAAATGTAAAAAAGTTCCATCCATTTACAATCTTCAGTATCTCTTGTAGTCCAATCAGAATGAAGAATGCAGTGCAGGTTATTGTCAGTAAAATGTTACTTCATACAGTATGTTGGTGCTCAACCCAGCGTGCCCGCAAGGGGAAAAAATGGTAGATATACAGTATATATACAGTTTAACAAACACAGAGAGAGGGGATACACAGCTAAAACTGAACTGGAAATATTGAAGATATGACTTTGGAATAGCTTGCTTCGCTCTCAACCACACTAAAGAACTGTCAAAATAAAGCAAGCCAAGACGCAGCAGATATGATGATTGGGGAACACTGGTTTGAGCAAGAGAACAATGGCTATCACAGCATTGGATGATATGTACCCAAATGGCAGAAAACAAGAGGGTGTCCGATATTTCCAGCACCTCCAAAGGCTTGTTTTAAGGCCATTGGGTAACTGCACAGAGACGAAATCTAGAAGACCACAGGAAAGGACCTCATGTTTACCTCAGAGGCTTACCATAACAGTACAGTTATTATTGACTGGGTTTGTATCAGAGTTTTAACTGGAAGTTGTATTAACATTCCCAGGTGGTTCCCTGTTTTAGCAACGGTTGGGTTTTCAGGTTTCTTAGTAAACCCTCCAACTATCGTCTTTATTCTAGACGGGGAGTGGTGAAAACACAAAGCAGAGAAAGAGATAGAGACACAACAACCCACACAACTCAATGAAAAGCCAATGCTATTTAATGAAATGCCATGAGGTATCCTGATGCCCTCTAAAGCTTGGCAGGCCCTGTCTTCACTTTACACTAACAGGCAGAAAGGTTAAATACTCACATTGAGTCAGCATTACTGTTTGTTAGGTTCATGAATATTCTAGGGAAAGCCAGTTCACTTAGCGTGTCAAGTGAGTTGTAAAGCATGTGTTTTATCTCTACCTTAAAGTGGTTGGATTCATTGCCACACCGAACTGAAGCCACAACATCAATCAGCGTGTTCTTACAGTAGCAAGATCGAATAGTTAGCTGTTTTAATAACAGCAAGGGGTGCCTTTTTTAGCAAGTCAGGCATAATTACCTTCCTTCTTCACCATTTCGTAGGAATTGTAACATTACCCATAACCTCTAACAACCACTGTGGACTCCACCATTGCCAATTGAAAAGTGTCCAACAATGCTTCTAAAATTTGGTTCAATGCACAAGGGCCTTGTCCATGAGGAGATGCGCAATTAGAGAAAAACAAACCTTTAAGAGGAAAGGAAAATGTCTGCCCAATGCGTGTGTTGGAGGGGTCGGTGGAGATGCCATCATGGCACAAACTGCCACCCAGTGGCACTGGGAAGTGGGCATCACCCCCATTATGGCACCTCATTAAATCACACATGGGCACGGTTGGCGTCGATGACCCAATGTGAAACTAGTCATGGGCACCAATGGTTTGTGCAGATTTACTCAACCATGTTGAATTACTACTGGTCTATTTGGGATAGTGTTCTGGTACATAGAAATAAGACAAATCTAGTTCAATTATAGTGTAGGGGTCGCTTTACCTGGCTATCAGCTCAATGTGAGAGAGACTTCAAAATGGCTACCATAATACCAGTGAAACAAGTGTTTGGTGTGACAACTGGTAATATCATGCAGGTAATTTGTCATGTCAACATTTCCATGATACAGGTATGTTGGCAGTATGACGAGGTGGGGTTCTGGGTGGCCATTTTGTTTTTTTTAGCAGCACATGGGGAGTCTTTCAAGAATCATTCTACCTGTGCCATGACATTGTCAGAATCCATATAGATTCTTCTTTGCAGAAGGGGGGTGGGTTGGAACTCGTCCCCAAAAAACAATTTCCCTCCCTGGCCCTTCCGGACTGAATTTGTCACAAGGAGATGAGTTCAGAAGAAATTGGCTTCCCTTTCGTGCCCATCCTCATTTTTTTTTTGTCTGGATCCTTTGCCGCTTTCCCTGTTTGTCTATAGCCTACAGTCCTCCCTGCTAGGCCGGTGCCATTCATCACGTTGCCATCTCGACAGTGCCTGCCCCCTTCTTCGCTAGAAGCCATTAGAGCATCTCTGCATCGTGGCGGCCAGATTGCATTTCGGCCGCGCTCCGACATTTATCATCTTTTGTCCCTAACTTTTTATCTTCACCTGTCCTGTGTGAAGCAGTCCCTATCAGCTGCTGGCCTATGTAATGAAACACTGGAAGGTAAGCTGGAGTAAATAACCTAATTAGACTAGTAGCAAACGGGGACAAAAGAGGGAGAATATACACAAACGAATGGCGATGGGTCCTTGAATACCAGGGGAGGGACACGCTCACAGATGGGCCGTGGAGGAAGTTGAGGTGGTGGCGTGGCTCTATGCCCACTCCGCCTCCTCCCAATCCCTGTATTTATAGAAGGCCCTTGTTCAGGTTCTTGAAAATGTTTCTCTTTGGTTGATTTTAATGATGTAACAAAAGTACCACGAGTTCATCTTTTTCTTCATAGGAAAACAACAAGGGCCAAAGGATTCTGGCCCAGTGTTTCAAGTAAAAAAATCTGCCACTCCGACAACAGTTGGAGGGCCTAGTTATGACTAATGGGAAGGACAAGCCATCTCTCTCTCTCTCTCTCTCTCTCTCCCTATCTCCCCCTTCCCCTCTTTCCCTCTCTCCCACTCTTCCTCCCCCCCTCTCTCCCTAGCGTCATAATTATCGCCGCTGTTGCGCTAAACAATATTGAGTTGATGCAGTGAAAATGTCAGGACAGTATTAGCGGACGATTATTAATCCACATCAAGCTGGGAAAGAACAATTTAATTATCACCAAATAGATATTCACGGATCGGGTGCAGACGTAGTGCACTGGCCGCTGGATGGGATTCGCTTTGTAAATCGTAGCATGCAAAAAAGGTCAGATGATGTAACAGACATCTGTCTATTGTAGTCTGGCGTGTGTTGCTTCGTACTACAGTGACTGAAAATCGTTAGCAGCTCTAGAGTAGCCTGGCACGGCAACCTTCTAAAAGACCACGATGAAGCAAGAGGGGAAGTATTGCTGAAGCCTTGTTTTCTACTGTTATTGTTGGTGGGGTTTTTAACGCCTCGGTCACACCGACAGCGTCATTGAGCAAAATGGTACGCAGCATCATCTGGATATGTGTGCAACAAAAGTTCAACATTCACCTTCGGCTACCATTTCTGTCAAGCCATCTATGCATACAGTGTGATGCACATGTTGGATAAATCCAATGTACGCACCACACAGAACGCACTGCAACTGCCTCTGCAACGCAATGCTGCAAGGCAAACGCAGCATTCCATTGGAAATGAATGTGCTTCTGGTTTACCAAAATGCAATGACGCTGTCAGTGTGATCAAGGTGTAAGATGTCGTGTAGTGTCTAAGCGGCACTGTCTTCGCCTGCCTCTGATTTCTGCTTGCGGTCTGTCTGGGTCACCTGTATCATTTCTGTCTAACGGGAAGTTCTTCTGAACCTCTTACTGAGGCAGACCTTAATTACCGTTAATGTGGCTCTTTTGGCTTACTGTACGTCTATATCTACCATAAGCTAATGCTAGCTACATTCCAAAATTCTCAATAAACCGATGCTTTTTCGCAATGGCCATACAAACCAAGACGGATTGAATTCTTGAGACAAATACAAACAATGACATGAATTGTCTAGCCCCTGGTTCAAGATTTTCTTATCATAGAATCAAAGACAGAGGCATCCTTTTCTCTTAAGCCCATCTCAAGTACTGTTGGCAGTGTCTTTTTGTGAATGACCAAAAAATTCAATGAATACAGAGCAAATTCCCTTGTAGATTTCAAAGACGCCACACAATGAGCGCGTCAAAACAAAGCTGCCGGCATCTACAAGGCGGCCAGCCCCTTTAAAGATGAATATATCCTTCAGTGCTTCTATTTAGCTTTTTTTATTTGCTATTTATTGTCTTTGAGATGCCTTCATGATTCTCAGAAGCTGAACACTATATCTTCTTCTGGTAGAAATACCCAGAGGATTTGACGACTGACAGGTTGTCTTGGCCTAGTTTTTCCCCCTCCCTCTCACTTTTCGACGGGATCAGAGTATTATTCTCTATTCCGGAGTTCACTATCACATGCCTGTAATTCCACAAAGCCGTTAGAGGGCTGTGCAACAGCACCAAATGCCACAACGCACACTGTGATGCTTTTTTCGAATGCAGCTTAAACACAGACACACACACACACAGTGAGGAACCGCCCACAATTACATGGTGCAGTAAGATCTCTGGGGATCTCTGTCCCTTGACACTCAGGTTCACCAACTCTGTTGTGATAACTGTTCATCTAACATAGTTATGTTTCAATTTGTTATACCCTGCCAATTGCAGATGCTATTTTCTCTAATTCCATAATAGGGAAGGATATACCAGCTCTGGTGATTTTAGTGTTGTGATTGGCTTATACCATCAACCAGTAAGATTATAATATGCATCACCACTTAGCACCAAGCAGATCCTTTCCTTTATCTATCCCCATTTATACAATGAAGCCATAAATGGTGTTTGTTTGGAACAGTAAAATGTTACTCAAATGGCCTAACAATGATGTATGGGCCCCTCAATATCCTACATTTGTTGTTCAGCTTGTGTCCCCCAGTATCCCTCTGTTGCATTTGGTTAGTCAGCTACACATGCAAGTTGCAACAGGTGTCATTAATTAAAAAAAAAGGTATAGTAATCAACAGATATTTGAGATGAAACAGAAGATTAATATGCAATTTACATGCAATTCAGAGGTTTCGTAATATTCTTAATCTGTTTCTCTTCAAAACTCATTTCCAAACTTTTGGGACCCGTGAGATTAGGTTGGCATGGTTATTGTTGGTATACTTTATTAACGTTGAGAACCTGTCATGACCAAATTATGCTCTAGTTAATCAATGGATTAAACTAATACTCCTTGTTATTACTTTCCATGCAAATTCTTCCTTCCCCTCAGCAAACATAATTTTACATTGCCAGAAATCATAGGCCCCAGGGCTTTTTGTTGTTGTTTCCCCCTGTTACTAATCAGTTACACAGTCAAGGCAAGCCCCCTCCCAGTTACCCACGTGGTACCCCCTACCTCCTCACCCCACCTGACGATTAGCAGAGTGGCAACAGGTAGGCAGGCTGTCTACACTCACTGAGAGTGGGCTACTGGATCCTCCTGTGGTTGGCGGTTGCAATAACAAATTAACTAAACTTTTTAACAAAAGTGGTTTATTTAACAGAAACTCAGAATTGATGTTTGCAAAAATACAGTGCTGCTTGAAAGTATGTGAACACTACAGGGCTGGTCTTTATTTTGCTATAAAATATTAAAATAAACATATAAAATCCTTATCTAAACCCCAATTCGTAAAAGACATTCCAAGTAAATGACAGCAACCGCCAAGACATGATATATGTTCAATGTTTATTTAACAAAAGTGGTTTATTTAACAGAAACAGAGAATTGATGTGTGCAAAAATATGTGCACTCCTTCAGTCAATGGCACCTCCATTTGCAGCGATAACTTGGAGTAAACGTCTCCGATAGCCAGTAATCAGTCTCTGATATCTGTTTTGAGGGATTTTTGCCCACTCTTCCTTACAGTGGCTTGCGAAAGTATTCACCCCCTTCATTTTTCCTATTTTGTTGATTTCTGGGGGGGGTTGTATCATTTGATTTGCACAGCATGCCTACTACCACTTTGAAGATGCAAAATATTTTTATTGTGATTAAAAAAAACAGAAAACTTGAGCGTGCATAACTATTCACCCCCCAAAAGTCAATACTTTGTAGAGCCACCTTTTGCAACAAGTACAGCTGCAAGTCTCTTGGGGTATGTCTCTATAAGCTTGGCACATCTACCCACTGTGATTTTTGCCCATTCTTCAAGGCAAAACTGGTCCAGCT